>NW_028327185.1:24092943-24394674 GCF_987537825.1 Furipterus horrens
AATAATCTATGTTATCTTTACAAGCTTTGTTGTATTATCTGTCTGTAATTGAATATGTTTATGGGGCATCTCAAAAAGATTTTTTTCTATGAGGTAAAGTTCAAGGTGACTTTTCTTTGTGAATTTTCAATTATTCTAGTATAATTTGTTGGGGAAGCATTTTTTTTAAAGGTTTTAAAAAATATATTTGTTTGTTTGTTTATTTATTTTTAGAGAGAGAGGAAAGGAGAAAGAGAGGGAGAGAAACATCACTGTGTGGTTGCCTCTCACTCGTGCCCTCAACTGGGGACCTGACATGCAACCTAGTCAGGTGCCCTGACTGGGAATCGAACCGGCGACTCTTGGCTCGCAGGCCGATGCTCAATCCACTGAGCCACAGCAGCCAGGGTTTGGGGAAGCATATTTTAATAGAACTGTTTACTATCCTCAACACAGATTTGAATAAAATTGTATATTTTTAAAATATTAAAAATTCCGTCAGAGCAACATTGGTTTGAAATGGAACCATAAGCATAGCTGATATTTGAGAAATTCCTGGAAGTGCTAAAGGATATAAGATTAATACAGAAGCAAAGCCAAGGGGAAGATATGGGAAAGGCAGGTGGATAAAAGTGTCTGTCTCTTGCTTGCAAGAAGGAGCAAGAAAGAGCCACCATATAAGTCACTTCAGATTGTTACTAGTGCGGGTATTTCGGTGATGGGGTAAGTGAAAACACAGGAGGGATGGTAGTGGGAAAGTACATGAGTCTTGTACTGGGTTTAAAAATGGTTAAAGATTGCTTTGAGTAGAATAAAAGTAAATGATGTGCAGTGTGTAAACAATTAAGTTAAAGAATTCAGAGTAAAGAGTCATTTCTGATGGCTGTGGATTTGAAAGACATAATGTGAACACTAATTATGAAGTAAGCATAGGACCTGAGCATTAAAAAGAAAGCATCTTTCAAGCCAGGGAAGTAAAATGGTGATTGCAATAAAGGTGGTCTGACTGAACTGACAGTAGCCTCGGGGGTATGTGAGGAGTTGAAATGAAGATGAATATGAAATAAATAATCCCAATTTCCAGACTTTACATTTGACTTGGTAAATAATTAAATAAAATTTGGATTCCTACATATAAAAGATGCAATAAAATTTGATATTCATTAAGGTTAATTTGACAGGTGACAGTAAATATCTATCTAGAATCATTTATTCCTTTAAGATATGTCTTTTTATATATACTTTTCAACGAAAACGATATAGTTCATTTGTCATATTATTGTACACCATTAGATATAAAAGACTTAGTCTCTATCTCAAGGGTTTTAAACACAAAAATGATAGTAAAAATTTAATTATAATATTTTCTGATGATCTTCTTCATAACTAAAGCAAGAATTGAACATAGAGATAATCTGAAACCTTTCCTTCTTTGATTTGAATTGGACTTTTCTCCTATGTATGTTAGGGATGAACACATGCAGGATAGTTAGAAAAGTTCCCCATAAAACAAAAAGAACTCATGGTGTGCAGCACTGTGGAAATCTGGGTTTCCAGCTATTGCATTTTCTCCTTGAGAACAGGACAGCAGATCTTCCTACAACAGCAATAATGATGAGTTCTGCTAACTGGTTTCTGCCAAGGCTTGCTTTATTTCAAATTCTTCCTGATTACACAGAGTACTTTGCAGAATGGGCCATCTGGCAATTTCTCTGAATTTCTCACTGGGATGATGGCAGAAAATAAGAACGGAGCCAATTCTCAGAGAACACAAAAGAAGACACTCAAGACTGCCATTGGAGATTTTTACATCAATGCCAAGAATCTCTACAGAGATGCCAGGTAGGATATTACCACTCAAATCTGCTTTAATGACTGAGGGACATCTGACTCTGAGCTTACCGATTACACTTTTGTTAATTAAATTTGCAAATTATCATCAGCTGAAAAAAGTAAAAAATGTCAACTGTATATTGATTTGCAAAAACTATTGATATTAACATATGTGTCATTAAATTTGTAGTGAGCTCATTTTAGGAAATAAAAATATAGAATGAATAATTTTGCCAGGTGAATGTTGCTCCTCCTTGGATGTACCCTCACACCTTATTGTTCAGGATTTTGTCATATCTGTGTCCCTAAGCCACTCACTCACAGAGCCTAGATTGACCTCAGCAACCTGGAATCTTAGGCTTATACTTTGTGATGATAGAGACGTTTAGGGTGGAAGCATTTGATTCACTTGAAGATATGAAGGTGAGGACATTCATGAAAAGGACTTCATTTTGATAGTTTTTTTTTAGTGTTCTTTTTTTCTTTTTTAAGTTGTTGTTCTATTACAGCTGTCCCACTTTTCCCCAATTGCTCTCCCTGCCCCGCCCACCTCTCCCCTCTCCCACAGTCAATCCCACCCTGTTGTTCATGTCCTTGGGTCATTTATACTACTTCCTTGAGTAGTCTCTTTTCCCCCTTCTCCCCCTCCTCCTTCCCCTCTGGTCACTGTTAGTCTGCTCCTTGTTTCCATGCCTCTGGTTCTATTTTGCTCCTTTGTTTGTTTTGTTCATTAGGTTCCTGTATTAGGTGAGATCATATGATATTTGTCTTTCACCACCTGGCTTATTTCATCAAACACAATACTCTCCAATTCCATCCATGCTGTTGCAAAAGGTAGGAATTCCTTCTTTCTTTCTGCTGCGTAGTATTCCATCGTGTAAATGTACCACAATTTTTTGATCAATTCATCCACTGATGGGCACTTATGTAGTTTCTAGCACTTGGCTATTGTAAATAACACTGCTATGAACATAGGGGTGCATAGGTCCTTTTGAATTGGTGTTTCAGGATTCTTCTGGTATAATCTCAGCAGTGAAATTGCTGAATCAAAAGGCAGTTCCATTTTTAGTTTTTTGAGGAAACTTCATACTGTTTTCCACAGTGGCTGCACCAGTCTGCATTCCCACCAACAGTGCAGTAGGGTTCCCGTTTCTCCGCATCCTCGCCAGCACCTGTTTGTTGATTTGTTGATGATGGCCATTCTGACTGGTGTGAGGTGGTATCTCATCGTGGTTTTTATTTGCATCTCTCTGATGGCTAATGATGTTGAGCATTTCTTCATGTGCCTATGGGCCCTTTGTGTGTCCTCCTTGGAGAAATGTCTGTTCAGGTTCTTTGCCCATTTTTTAATTGAATTGTCTATCTCTTGATGTTGAGTCATATGTGTTCTTTATATATTTTGGAGATCAATCCCTTGTCTGAGGTATCTTGGCAAATATGTTTTCCCATACAATTGGTTCCCTTTTTATCTTGCTGATGTTTTCTTTTGCTGAGCAGAAACTTTTCAGTTTGAGGTAGTCCCATTGATGTATTCTTTCCTTCATTTTCCTTGCCCTAGGAGATATATCAGCAAAAATATTGCTGTGTGGGATAGCTGAACCTCCAAACTAGCATTCTGACAGCACTGATGCGCATGAGCAGGGCATAAGGTCCCTGGTTAAGCCTCAGGGAACTGGTTTGCTTTTGGACAAAACACATTGCGAATTATCTGGACAATACAGTCTCAGTTTTTCCAAAACAGAGGGAGCCCCAGAAGATAGAGTTCCAGTCACCAGAGCCTTTCAGATTCTGTCTGGGCACTAACAACACCCAGAGACTGTACCCAAGTCTCACGGGGTTTGACGGGCGGGTGGACACAGTGGAAACCCATCGGATAGCAAAGGGAGAGTTTTGCATCAGAAACAACAGAGATGCATGTGATCATTGCTGACAAGAGAGAGAAAACACATTACACGTGGTAGTTAGTATGTGTGGACAACACCTGGAAGACTGATTGCACAGTGTGAAAATAATTCAGGGGTTTTGCAGAATCAAGCAAAGCCAGAAAGAATATGGACTATTATTACTAATAAAATACCGTATCTCTCATGATGTTTGGCCTGGCAAACTATGAGCTATAATAAGGAATTAGTAAAGCAATTTTTTTAAGGAAAAACAATAAACCTGGTTTTGGAAATATTGGTGGTGGTGTGTCATTTAGATATTTAATTATTGAATCACTTAATACAATATAGCCATCAAAATGACTAGAATTTGTGCTATTTCATTGTTGAGTAGCTAGTTTAGAAGTGTGTATTCTAAACTAAGTAATGTGAATGCAGAAATTTCTTTTCATATATGAAAGAAATTCCCCTGAACTCACACACACACATACATACACACACACACATGCACACACAAATGTACTCAATTTTTATTGTATAGTGGATCACACATAATATTTCCTCCTAGTTGTTTGAAAAATATAATACTATATCATTTACTTTTTAAGAAGAAATTTGATGCCAGGCATAACTCAGTTGATTTTACTTCATGTGATTCCAAAAACTATTAGTAACCTTATAGAATTGGGGTTTTTTTCTTGAAAGACCAAAACCTATTGAAAGTGCATCTGGCCCTGACTGATGCGGTTCAGTTAGTCGGGCATTCTCCTGTAGAGTAAAAGGTGGCTGTTTTGACTTCTGGTCAGAGCACATGCCTGGGCTGTGGGCTTAGTACTCCGTTGGGGCAGGTGTGAGATCAGTGTTTTTCACATTGATGTTTCTCTCCCTCTCTGTCCCCCTCCATTCCCCTCTATCTAAAAATAAAATAAACAAAATATTTTAAAAATGCGTCTGTATTTTTAAAATGCACATGTGCAACTACTGACTTCAGAATCACAATTTCTTGATAGAACAAGGATTTGATTTATTTAAACTTAATGCTGTCTTCACTAAGTCTTGAGGGATTGGAGTGATTTGCTTATGGAACAATTTGCTTTATTCGACTCTGAAAACAGTTCATACTAACTCAGGAATCAATTACTTCATGCTGCCCTATTTTCTTCTTATTTCTTCGTATTCTTTAACAGTGACATTTGAGGGGTGAGACCCACTGGCAAGTGTTGAAGCATAAAAATGAGAAAATAAAAGGCAATTGTTTCTTTTATTATAATACCCTGGCTCTTTTTTTCCTGCCTGTCTTGCCACCTTAAATTCAATCATTCACACAGGTGCCCCAATAGTCTTTTAAAACTCTTTCAAATCATGGCCACATGTCTTCCCAAAGCCTAATGTGGTCCCAGTTGTCTTTCCTATTTCTCTCACCTGCTCCCAGAGCTCAAACCTCCAGCCTTTGGGCAATTCTTCATGTGCCAAGCACATTATGCCTCCATGTCTTGAACTCGCTGCCAGGCACTCTGTCACTCCAGGCTCCTCTGACCCCTCCCTCTCTTCATTCATGACTGTCCAGCTATCCCCTCTGCAGCAACGACTCCCTGACTTTATAGTAGCAAGGAGTCCTGTTATTTTCCTCTCCAGTCTTTATCATCTTTGTCCTAGCATTTAAGTGATACTGTCTTGTGAAATATCAATCTATTTACTTTTATCTTTACTTCTAGGATATACTTCCTATGAAGTGATAATTTTTAGGTTTAGTACACAGCTGTACCCCTAACACCTAAGACCATCCTCAGTGTGGGATATACCTGGGAGCAGATGACTAAGTAACAGGGAGTAAAAGTGGCAGGTGGGGAGATAGTGTGTGGTTTGCAGGCAACATAGTGTGTGGTTTGTAGGCAGCCTGGACAGAACATCACCGATGAGGTGGCTGAACTACAAAAATTATTTTCTCCCTGGCTGGTGTGGCTCAGTGGATTGAGGGCCGGCCTGTGAATCAAAGGGTCACCAGTTCAATTTCCAGTCAGGGCGCATGCCTGGGTTGTGGGCCAGGTCCCCAGTTGGGGGTATACAAGAGGCAACCACACATTGGTGTTTCTCTTCCTCTCTTTCTTCCTCCATTCCCCCTCTCTAAAAACAAATAAAATCTTTTAAAAAAGAAAGAAATTATTTTCTCACAGTTCTGGAAGGGGCTGGAAACTGTGTTTTCTGGTGCGGACTCTCTCCTGGCTTGCAGACAGCCCACCTTCTCATTGAGTCCTCTCCTAGCTCTCCTCAGAGTGAGGAGAGACTGATCTCTGTAGTCTCTTCCTCCTTTAAGGTACCAATTATCTGAGAATAGGACCCCACCCTAAGATCTCACCTGACTTTAGTTACTTCCCTAGAGGCTCTATCTCTAAATGCATACACAGGAGAGGTCGGCAGGGGGCGGATTATTAAGACTTCAACTTATGAATTCAGTGCACAATAGTAGCAAAACTAATGAAAAGGAAAAGAATATATAAATAAGGATTTTTATTTCTATTGAAAGTTTAAATTTTACTTTAGGTATTTACCTATTATTCAACATGTCTGTGTCAACTAGATCAATTATTGATCTACTTGCTTTTGTCTACACCCAATCTTTTTTAATATTTTTCTTTTCTTAATTTTTTTTTAAATTTATTTCATAGCTCAAATGACTTTTTTATTGTTGAATTTAAGACAGGAAACATTTTTATATAACTAAGGTCATGGGAATTATAAATCTTAATTATTTGAAAGATGTGCTCTTCTTGCTTTGAATCATGTTTATAGTTCAATATAACAAATAGAATATTTGGTCTGGATGAAGACAATTTCAAACTGAAGGGTACAAACTTTCAATTATAAGATGAAAAAGGTCAGGATCTGATATATGACATGGGGACTCTAGTTGGCAATGCTGTCTTGTATGATTTAAATTTGCTAAAAGAATGAAACTAAAATGTTTTTACAAAATGGAAATATGTGAGGTGATAGATGTGTTAATTAACATGCTAGGGAGGGGGACCTTTTTACAAAATATATGTTCATCAAACCATCATGTTGTGCACTTGAAATACCTTACAAGCGTGTTTGACAATTGTACCTCAGTAAAGCTGGGACACATTTAAAAAGCATGACAGAAGTAAAATAAGAGAATAAAATGTGGGATGATTGGGAATGCATTGTATATACAGTAAAGTGAAATGTTAAGTCAATGATCACACAAAAGAATTCTTCTCAGTAGTTGCTTAGACCAAAGGAAAATGTGTGCAGAATAAAACTTACCTATACATGTAATTTTAAGAAATCCAATATAATGCCAAATTGTAGCTAAATGGAGAAAAGGAGAAAACTAATTTATAGAAATATTATGCCTTCAATACGTAAATGCTAGACAGTACTACATGAGAAGTTATAATGAAGGTCCCTGATGCTCACACCTACAGAATGCGTCACTGTCCCATGTAGACATATGTTATTGGAGAAGCGAACAATAATTATTGCATTACATTACTCTTCAGCGGTGATACTTCTCAATAAAGTTCTAATGAAGCAAATTACCCTCTTCTCTCAACCAACAGGATGTTTGCATTTGCATTCTTGGAAAGTTCGGAGTGCAAAAAGCAATGCACAAGCTTCTTCTGTTTATGTGAAAAACAGTTATTTCTAAGCTCAGCACACTATAAAGGCATGTTTAACATACATGACATTCTCAAATCAAGTGAGAGACAGGGCGGAATTGAATTGCACAGAACCGCCCCAGGCCCCGCAGGGAAGCACAGCACCTGGTTCCGGGCCCGCACATGCTGTGTATCAGTAGCACGCTTTCATCCCTGTCACGGCCTCAACTGCCCTCAGGCGCTCGCAAAGTGTGTGCTGTGGAGCAGGGCACGGCCAACTCCCCTCGTCCCAGCAACTGAAAACCACTGAGAGGCAGTCACTGACGGGGCCAAGCGGACTTTTTCTGTGGAGCACATCGGCCTTCTAAAAATTTATTCTGAGAGTCTTAGTTAATCTGTGATTATAATTCTTAAATATATTCATTCCCATTCCTTCATTCACTTAAAAAATATTCACTAAGCACCTGCTACTCTATTTGTCCATAGAAATACAAACACGGACTCCCCCATTAAACCCAAAAACAGTTCTCTTAATGAGGGTTACAGGCTAGTTAAGTACAGACATTTTTGGCCTATAATTTTAAAAGCTCCCAATCAACATGCTTTTACCCATGTTGTTGGCTCTCTATCCTAACCTCAGAGTCCCCAAATCATCATTAAATAAATCTGAGGCAGCGGTAATTCAAGTGGCTTCTACTTTAATTGGCTACTTTTCAAAGTAGACCATCAGAGAAAGGAAAGGATAGACTTTCTCAGGGAGCTATCTTCAGGCTTAATCTTCACACAATGAAATTCACTCATGGAAAGTATGCATTTCCATGACTTTGGATAAACATGTACAGTCATGTGACTGTCAAAATATTCAAGACCCAGAATATTTCCTCAGCCCGGACAATTCTCTCACGACACTTGGCAATCAGCCACCTCCTCCTCCAGAAACCCACTGCTCTGTTTTCTCTCTGCCACCGAAGTCACATAAATGCATCATGTATAGAACAGCATTTGCCTCTGGCTTCTTTCATTTAGCATTAGTCATTTGTGATTCATTCATGTTGTTGCATTTACAATTATTCAGTTTTTCTTTCAGGTAATTTCCCATATTATGCCTAGAAATGTGATTGTTAGGTAGTGTGGCAGGTGTGTATCTAACTTGCTAAGAAGTTACTGAAGATTTTGCCAAAGGGGTCGCGCAGTTTCTGCATCCCACTAGCAACATGAGAGGTGCCCCGTTGCTCCACATTATTGCCCTTTTACTGAGTATGTAGTGTTATAATACTGTAGTTTTAATTTGCATTTTCCTGCTAATACTGTTGAGCAGAGCCTTTTCCTATGCTTATTGCCACTTACATTTCTGCTTTAATGAAACATCATAAAATATGTTTTGCAAATGTTTTCTCAGTTTTGGGTCTGACTATTCATTTTTAAATAACATCTTTCAAAAACACAAGACTTTAATTTTGATAAAGCCTAATTTGTCATTTTTTGTCTTATGATTTGTGTGTGTGTCCTAATTAAGATGTATTTTCTTATGCCAAGATCACTAAATATTCTTGCACGGGTTTTCTTTTTTTTTTTTTTCTGTAAGACGTAGTTTTGTTTCTTGCGTTTATGTTTATTATCCATTTTGAGTTATTTTTTGCATGGTTGTGGCAATAGTCATCACAGATAAAGCGACAACAAATGTGTTCTGAAAAGAAATGTTCTCCAATGTTGGAAAACTGTTTCCCCTGTGAAACATACGGCCCAACACCAGACGCTGCCGCTCAGCTTTGCACGCCGTCCGTGACTTCCAAGTCAAACGTCAAGGTTGGTCCCTCGCTTGGTCTCTGGGTTGAAGGAACCCACGAACTTTTAAACTAGCTAGTAATGTTTGCAGACTTTGATATAATTCCACATTGTGTTCAACTTTTCTGCCATGAGGCCAATAAACTTACAGTTCCTCTGCTCGGGGGAACAATTTTCAAAAAAGCAGCCGCCCTGCGGGGTCCGGAGCGCGCCCCGGAGTGCGCCGCGCTGGCCGGCAGCGTCCGTCAGTTCGTCTGTCCTTTACCAGCCTTTTCCTTGTGGAAATTAAAATCCTCCGGGACAGTGAACCCAGGAGCCCCAACGGGACGCCGGCGCTGGTGGAAGAGGTTAAGGAAACCCCCCGGGGACCCCTGGCCGTGTCCCGCCGGAGGGAACAGACCCTCCCACGGCCAAGTCCGGCTTCTGAGCCTCGGCTCTGACCTCGACTTCCGCAACTTTTGTTCTTTGTTCTTCTTTTTTCTGCTAGCTGCGGTTTTAATTTGCTGGTGTGTTTCTTTCTTCTTAAGGTGCAAGCTACGGTTGAGGCCTTTCTTCGGGTCTAATATATTTTAATATAAACTTCACTTCTATCTCAATTTCCGCCTGAGAACTTCTGCGGCTGTGTTCCACCAAGGTTCACTGCCCAGTTGTCATTTTCACTAACTTCAAAGGAAATTCTCGTTTCTCTAGGTTTTTCTTCCCTGACCCACTGCTCATTTTTAGGAGTGCTGTTAAATGTCCAAGTATCTTTGTATTTTCCAAATAGCTGTTTTGATCCTGTTACAGTCAGAAAACACACTCTATTGGATTTTAAATGTTCTAAAGTTTTTGAGGTTCTTGTTCTGATCCAGAGCGTGATCCATTCTGGGGAATTTTTATTGTGCAATTTAAAATAACATGTGTTCCGATTCTTTGAAAATATCAATAAAATTGTCAAAGCGTTAGCAATACTGACAAATAATAAGTAGAGAAGACACAAATGGCCGATATCAGAAACAAAACAGGATTTCGCCATATTATAAATAACACCCGCAGGATAAATAACACAATGCTAAGACCATTTCCACACACATATATCTGCCAACTTAGCAAATGGACGAGTTATTTAAAAAACACAAGTACCACAACTCACCAAATATAAAATCATAATTTGTATAGCTCTAAAACTATTTAGAAAATTAAGGCATAATTTAAAATCTTCCCAAAAAGTGAGGTCGGTTTAGCAAGAATCTGCTTTATTCCTGTCATCTCCTCTCAGTAATTTTCCACCCGCTGACCCCACCCTGCTCCCTGGCCATAAGTCCCCATGTGCCAGGGCTATGTTGAGCACAATCTCTCCCCCACTGTAAGCTCATTGCCTGGTCCCTCCACCATCATTACCAAGTGTCACTGCATACTCTCTTCTTTAACAGAATTTATACCAAAATAAAAGTAGCAGTTGTTTCTCAGGAAGAACTAAATGTTTAAATGTTTTTCTTCATATATTTCTTGCATTTTCTACAATGAATACATGTTAAATTCAAAATCAGAAAAATGTCTTTTAACTTGAAATAATGAACACCTCTAAATACAAGTGATTGATTCTACCCTTTATGAGTAGATTACTCGATGAATTTCAGTTGGACCAAGTGGATGGCTAGTATTCTGGTCTCTGCTAACGTTGCTCATCTCTTTCTCCACTCGTTCCATTAGCTGCCAAGAGGAGATAGTTGAGGTCTCCAGCTTTAGCTTTGGAGGTTTTGTTTTATTTCTCAGGTCAGTCGGGTTTCACTGCCTGACTCTCACAGCCCTGTGGTTAGATGCTCATTCAGGGCCTTCGGTCTTGCTGCTGAATTCACCCCTTGCCTTTCAGCCCTTTGATCTGACATCAGCGCAGCAGCGCCAGCTTCCTTTGTTACGTGTTCATTCATCTCTCTACATTTAACTGATCTGTGTTTTTGTGTGTAATGTCAGTTTCTTATAGACAGAATGCAATTTGGTCATATTTTAATCTTATCTAACTATGCCTACACTTTCAGCACAGTGTTTGACCACTTCAGTTCAGGGCGATGGTTATGCCTGTGCAAACAGCTGGCGGCTTTGTTTTCCCAAGGGCCCTCTGCTCGATGTTCCTTTGCTACTTCCCTTCCTTTGGATCATTTTGAGTGTTTATTTTATTTCTTTTCATGTCCACTACTTGCTTACAAGTTGAACTTCATTATTTTATTTTTGCATATTTCTTACCTTTTCCTCCAGAACTTGGAAAATACTTCTTGTGGATATTTTCTGGCTGTGTCTGGGTTTGTGACAGGGAACTATTTCTTCTTTATCAATCTGTTGACTTTTACTGTTTTGTTGTGTGTCCCATAATTTTCAATGACTTTTGGACATTAGAGATGGAGATGGTTTTCCTGTCCTGGAATGAGCACAGCGTGTTTATGGGTTTAAGCAGTCTCATTAGAAGCTGAGCTGGGTTGGGGGTTAGTTGCTGCTCTGGTCGGATTCAGTGACTTCAAGTTTCTCCAGGCAGCGCTGCCTCGCCTTAAACCCTCAGTGCCTTTTAAATAGTCAGCGTGAAGTTCAAACACTTGCTGTGTGGCCCGGGGCCCCAGATCTCTCTGTCTTCCACCTCTGAGCTTTTAACCTGCCCTCTTAAGTTTGTAACCAGAATAAGCTCTCCTATGTTTTCAGAGCCTGTGTTTTGTTCTTCTCTACTGGTATTGTTCACAAGTGGAAATTACATATTCACTTCTTGCTTAGTTTATTATATTTCACTCTTTTACTAAACTGTATTTTCCATCAGTTCTTAGTACAGTCTAGTATATTGTGTCTTCCAAGTTTATATATATATACATATACATATATATATATTTTTAAATAACAAATAAACAGTAACCAGGAGAAAAATGCATCAATTAAATTAAGACTAAATCTTAATAAGAGGATAATGAAATTACCTAGAACATGTAATGCTGAATAATTTCAGACATATAAAGTTATTTTACAGAGTGATCCTCTATTTTAAAGTATTATGTTTTATGCATTTCTTTAAAATGTGCTAAAATAATTGGAACTAAACAGGATTTGCCATAGAAGTGGCCCGTTTGACTCAGTGAAGTGCCATTGCTTTGATTTAAAATACGAGCTGATGGCCTCTGGGTCTGTGTACAAGGTCAATATTTAATCTAAATGTGCAAACAGAAGCATTCTGTTAATTGATCCATGTGGATTTTACATGAACTACTTTGAAATTTACCTAACCACTCTTCTGACTTTCTGTCACTGCAGTTGTAAAAACAAAAACTAAAAAATAATTGAAAAGGTGAGAGTTTCAACCACTATGATCTTCAAAAGCCTTACATATTTTTTCTTCTATTGCAATTAAGCTTGCTAATAAAAGCCTGTTTACCTTTAAGACAAAATAAGAAAATCATAATCTAATGGTATGGCACCAGAAAATGCTACTTTTATCTTAGTGTAACATAATAAAAGCTTTCTAGTGTATTTACTAAATAAGCATGAGGTTAAGAGGATTCAATATGCTACGACATGTATAATTTAATCATAGATTTAAATGATTATTTGTGTATGTTTTCAACTGATTAGCATGTATTTTTACCTAGAATTAGGTTCTCTAAAGTTTATTTTAAATCTTGGCTAAGAACAAACTTGAAAATAGTGTAATGATTTTGCTTAATAAAGAATAACTTTGTACTTCTGGCCAAGATGGAGGCCTAGACAGACATGCTGCATCTCCCTCCACAACTAAGAAGGAATACAACTACCCCAAAACTAGACACAACCAGAAGTTCCAGAAAACTGAGCTGCATGGAATTCCAACAAACAAAGATATAAAGAAGAAATACTCATCCTGACAGGTAGGAGGGGTGGAGCCGGGGCAGAGAGGATGCGGTGTGGTGGCAGCAACAGGCTTCCAGAGAGCACAGCCACACATTTTAAAAAGTCAGAAGAGACACCTCGGGAGCACTCCCAGCACCAGACCAGACCACACAGCTCATGGTCCCAGCGCCAAGGAAAATAAAGCCTCATTGCTTTTGACTGTGCAAACCAGTGGAGGTTGGGGCGGAGGGAAAAACAGCTGGTCTCTCAGCAGAGGCCACTTGTTTAAAGGGCCCCCACGGTCCTAGAACATCCACAGACCCACCCACTCTGGGCATGACAGCCAGGGCAGCAGCTAGAGAGGTGCCAGTGCCATACAAAGTAGGAGAGGTGCCTGGAAAAGGGGCGAGTGCTGACCAAGCAACATTGTTCCCTCTCAGATCCCTATCCTACATATGCGCCACAACATGGTGAAACAGATCACTGTGTAATGAGGAGAAAACCTAAGGCTGCGCCCCTTATAATGTAACAGGAGCAACAACTCTACCTAAGACACAGAAGCAAACAAACACAGGAGCCTGTCAAGATGAGGAGACAGAAAAGTATGGCCCAAAAAAGGGGAACGGATCAAGGTTCCAGTGGGAGAACTGAGTGACAAGGAGATAGCCAACCTAACAGACACAGAGTTCAAAAGACTGATAAAGATGCTCACAGGCTTAAAAGATATGCTTAAGTATGGCAAATGCATAAAGGAAGAAGTGAAGGCTATGCTAAGTGAGATGAAGGAAAAACCACACAAAACCAATAGTGAAGGAAAGGAAACCAGGGTTCAAATCAATGATTTGGAACATAAGGAGGAAAACAACAGTCAAGTAGTACAGAATGAGGAAACAAGAATTGAAAAAAAAAATGAGGAGAGGCTTAGGAACCTCTGGGACAACTTTAAACGTGCCAACATACGAGTCATATGGGTGCCAGAAGGAGAAGAGGAAGAGCAAGAAATTGAAAACTTATGTGAAACAATAATGAAGGAAAACTCCTCATATTTGGTGAAGGAACTAGACATACAAGTCCAGAAAGCACAGAGTCCTAAACAAGCCAGACCCAAAAAGGACCACACCAAGACACATCATAAGACTAAGCACTGAGGGTGGGGCAGATTAATTCCTGTGTATGGGGCTATTGCTTCCCCTCAGGCAGATGCCACTTGCAGGAGAATGGTCTGCCTGCAGTATGGAGAATGAGTCAGCACTGGGACCTGTTTGGCTGCTCCATCAGTTCTCAAAACCACTGCCCCAAACTCTCCTTAAGCACCTCTAGTCCTCTCTGCCCTCCCTCTGCTGGAGTCCAGGGTAAGTGGGGCCAATATATTTTTGAACATGATCCCTTTAAGAGCTCTTTGTCTCCAGCTGTTTCTTTCAGGCCAGCAAAAAACAAAAAGCAAAAAACAACAACAACAGAAAAAAACCCTGCCACTTTTCACTTTTCAAAGCTGGATGCTGTCTTACTTTCTGCTCTGTTGCTGTAGGCTGGGAAGCCCAGCTGGGGTTTTAAACTCCACCCTTCTCAGGGGTAACCCCTACCTGCTGAGCTGTTTCTCAGTCTCTTCAGCTGCCACCCATGGGAGCCCAGCCAGCCCTTTTGTGTCTCTGCACTTCCTACCAGTCATGTTGTGACGAAGTGGCCTTTTCTGTCTGTCCGTGGTTATAAGGCGTCTCTCAAGCTAGTGTTCAGTTGGTTATTTCAGATGGTTTCTCCACAATTAAGTTGTAATTCCAAATTGGTCCCGGGAAGAGGTTAGTGTAGCTTCCACTTACCCCTCCACCACCTTGGATCTATCAGAATCAATAATTCTATAAAGTATTCCCCTCCTCTCTTTCCAACCCACATTCCCACCCATGGGGCATCTCCACATGCATGTTTCCTTGGGACTGTCTTGCAGAACCTCTGGGAGGATGGAAATATCCTGTGCTCACCAGCAGCACAGCCTCCAGCCACATGCAGCTAACTGAACACTTGTAATGTGGCCAGAGCACCAGTGGGACTAAACTTACTTACTTTAACTGCCTACTCTACTGGACAACTAAGTGCACTTAAGACAAAAGCTATGCTCTGATGTTTCCATTGTCAAGAATTCATTTCCCCAATTTATTGGACCTCCTGCACCTCCAAGCTCAATGGCACTTTTTTTTTTTTTTTGTATCTTTGTTCTTTATTCCAGATAATTGCTTACTTAACCTCTTTATTTTCAAATGGTGTAAACCAAGAATTCACAGGTAGCATACATAAAACATTTTAACATATTAGCATTTACTGTGTCAAATATATTTTTCCTCAAGAGAAGAAACTATGTTGAATCAATTTATCCCTCTTTTATAATAAACACCTGAGCTTAGATGTAAACAAACTCTTAAGAGTCCAACTCCGAAACCTAAATTCAAATCAGCATTTTCAAAGGTAAAATAAGGCCTGCAGTCACCGAAAGTGAGCACGTAATTTCTGAATGTGTGCTTAATTTTCTCTGCAGGTAGGTGATAGAGTAGAAAAATGACAAATGGATAATTATAGACTGTTTGCTTTGAATGTGTACATGCAAGAGAAAATTGGAAGAAAACGTTGCACTGTTTAAAAAATGTTGGTATGAAAAACTGACTGAGAAGAAAACTGGGCCACAATTGAATGGTTACTAGTTATAAATATATATAAAGTATTACTGTTACTGTAATTTTCATGATGAAGAAATTGTCTTTAGTTTTTTTTAACAAAAATTTCTTACAGTTTAACAATGTACAGAGCATTGACAACATCATACTAACACTATCACAAATAATGTCAATATTTTCCCATCATGTTGATTATATACAAATAATGTTCCCAAGATCACCTTATACCATCAATAGAATCAAACTGAGAAATAACACAATGGAATACTACACAGCAGAAAGGAAGTTGAAACTCCTACTTTTTGCAACAGCATAGATGGAACTAAGTGATGTAAGTCAGGCAGTGAAAGAAAAATACCGTATAATCTCACCTATAAGATGAAGCTAGTGAGCAAAGCAGAAAAGCAAGCAAGATATAACCAGAGGCGTGGAAACCAGGGGCAGACTGACAGTGACCAGAGACGTGTGGGGAGGAGGGTAAGAGGGGAAAGAAGGAGAAGGGTCTAGCCAAGGAACATGTATAAATGTCCCATGGGCATGGACAACAGGGTGGGGATTGACTCTGGATGGGGGACGGGGCAGGGGACAGCAATGTGGAAAATTTGGGGCAACTGTAATAGAACAACAATAAAAAAAGAATAAAAAATAAAGATTAAAAGTGAATTTTGCTACATCAATATAATTACAGTATATCATTCTATATATGCATACATTTAACTTTGCCATTCCTTATAGCCAATTAATGTGCTCAGGATATAGACAATTCTTTGCTTTTTCCTCAGATTTCTCCAAGCAGCTTGAACACTCCCTTAAGGCACAGCTCCTGCCTTCTTAATATTGCACAAAACACATGATGAAAAAGTATATATTCCAACAGCAATGCATGGGTTTTAGTAGGCTGGAAGCTCAGATCCAAATCCCAAACACACACCCCCAATAACTTAAATTAACCTGCAAATAAAAAGCTAGCTGCTCAAAATATATACATTTTCTATTTTCTTTTTTTCTTATGATTGGAACTATTTCAAAATAAAATATTCACCTATAGAGTCAGTGAGTCCTCTCCACACAGAACTAGAAGCTAAGTCAGGACAGCTACAATAGCAGACACTGCAGTGGGAACTAAGCAGATGCCACATAAATAAATTGATTATTATTTCCTACTTTCTTTATAATCTCCACGATTTCTGAGTTTTCCCTGATTTCATCATTTGAAAAGCAAGAGTGTCTAAATTAATCACGTAAGCTTAATGGCAAACTTTTATTTCTTAGCAAACTTCTAAAATAAGCTAAGAACTATAAAATTAAGAAACAGCAAAACAAATACTGAAAACTAAGGTACAGAGCAGTCAAATCATAATAAATTTCAAGGAGCTCCATCAGATACTGTGCAGGGGAAACCAAGGCAGGTATTTGCCCCCTGAAAGAGGATGGAGGTCTCGGGGACACCATTTTGTGGCCTGTAAATAGGCTCTCTATGTGTTTTATTATGGGAGTTATGTTATCATCTTCAAACAAATGGGATAAATTAACATGGACATTCTTATATTGCTTGGAAAAATTATTATGCTACCTACATTGTACGTTATTTGAAAGTTAACTACATTGTTTTCTAAAATTATCTGTACCTGGTACGTTTTGGCTGGAATTCATTAACCGCTACTTGCCATATATTTGACTATTCAGATACTCTACTTTTACATGATGTTTTAGACTTTCTGCAGGGGAACAGTTTAGGTTCACAGAAAAAGTAAGAGCAGGCACAGAGGCTTCCCATATACCCCTGCCCCACACTGCACAGCCTTCCCCATTGTCAACTTGCTCCGCCAGATTGTTATAATTGCTGAACCTACCGAGGCACGTCATTGTCACCCAGAGTCCATAGTTTATCTTACAATTCACACTTGATGTACACTCCATGGCTTTGCACTGATACGTATTGACATGAACCCATCACTACAGCATTGTGCAGTTTCTAACCACCCCCCAAATCCTCTGTGCTCCACTCATCGCTATGCTCACCAACCCTTGACGACCAATGATTTTTTACTGTCTCCACTGTTTTTCCTTTTCCTGAATGTCATATAATTAGAAACACATGTTATGTAACCTTTTCAGGTTGGCTTCTCTCACTTAGCAACATGCATTTAAGGTTCTTGCATCTCTTTTCATGACTCAATAACTCATTTCTTTTTAGTGCTGAATGATATTCAATTGTCTGCATCCACCAGAGTTTATTTGTTTATCCCTGAAAAACACCTTGTTTCCAAGTTTTGGCAGTTATGAATAAACATCTCCGTGGACAAAAGTTTTCAACTCCTTTGGATTCAGAACCATAAGGTAAAAATATTGAAGTTTTGTAAGAAAAATGTCAAACTGTCTTCCTAAGTACAATTTTTCCTGTGTACCATTTTGCATATCCATCAAAAATTAATAAGGGTTCCTGTATCTCTACATTGTCCCCAGCATTTGTTATCATCAGTTTTCTAGGTTTTGATCATTAAATAGGTGTATAGTAGTATCTCATTGTTGTTTTAATTCATTTTCCTGATGACATATGATATGGAGCATCTTCATACACTTATTTGCCCTCTGTATATCTTTCTTGGTGAGGTATCTGTTCATGTCTTTGCTCCATTTTTAAATAAGTTGTTTGTCTTCTTATATTTGAGTTTTAAGAATTCTTTGTATATTTTGGATAATAGTTTCTTATCATATGTGTCTTTGCAAATAGTCTTCCAGTCTGTGATTTGCCTTCTCAGTCCTTTGTCATTGTCTTTCACAGAACAGATGCTTTAAATTTAATTGTGTGCATCTAATGAAATGTATTTGTGTGTGTATGTTCAAATACATTGTTGCTATCATTATTTTGAACAAACTTGTCTATTATATCAATTAATAATAAGAAAAGAAGTTTTCTTTTAGCTTCACATAGTCCTTCTTCAATGATCCTGATTTATGTAGGCTCAAGTTTCTTACCTATATAATTTTTCTTCTTCCAAAAAATACATTTTTTTGCAAGGTAGGTATGAAGGTAAAAAAATTCCCTCAATTTTTGTTTGCATGAGAGTCTTTATTTGTCTTTCACCTCTGATGGGTAATTTCACAGGTTACAGAATTCTAGGTTGCTTTTTTCTCTCTCAACATTTAAATATTCCACACTCATCTGTTTTCCTATTTTCTGAGAAGTCAATGTCCTTATTTTTGTTTCTATGTAGATAGTATATAAGGTGTATGTTTGTTTCCTCTGGCTTCTTTCAAAATGTTTTATTCATATCTTTGATATTCTATAATTTGAAAATGATATATTGAGGCATAGTTTTGTTTTGTTTTTTTGCCATTTATCACATATGGTGTTCTCTGAGATTTCTGAATCTGTAGTTTGGTGTCTGACATCTGACATTAATTTGGAGAAAATCTGTCATTATTGTTTCAAGTAGTATTTCTGTTCTTTTCTCTCTTCTCCTTATGGTATTCTTATTAAATGTTTTTACATCTTTTGTAGTTGCCCTACAGTTAGTATCTGTTTTCTTTGCTTTATGGTTTTTGAGGGTTCTGTTGACATATCCTCAAATCATAGAGATTCTCTCCTCAGCTGTGTCCAGTCTACTAATGAGCCCATCAAAGACAGTCCTCTTTTGTTACAGTGGTTTTGATCCCTAGCATTTCATTCCAATTCTTTGCTAGGGTTTCTCTCTGCTTACATCACCCATCTGTTCTTGCAGCTGTCTACTTTATCCATTAGAGCCCCTGAATATTCACCATGGTTGCTTTAAATTCCCTGTCTGTTCATTCCAACATCCCTGCCATGTCTTGTCCTGAGATTATAGTTCTGTCTCTGTGTTGCCTGCCTTGTAGTATGTCTTTTCATTTTTTCTTGATAGCCAGACACAATGTATCCAGTAAACAGGCTGCTGTTGGTAGACCTTGAGTGATGTGGGACGGTGCAGTGTGTGGGTGGACAGTCCTGTGCCCTATGATTAGGTCTCTGTCTTCAGTGAGTTTGTGAATGTGAATGTCACAGGTATTTCTTTGGGTCCTTCCCTCTTAGGTGGGACAGGAATGCTAGCACATCTGGACTGCGGAGTTTCCCTTCTCCCAGGTCATGAGGCTCTAACAATACCCAGCAGTTTAGGGTGTAGCTAGCTAGTTTCTCCTGAGGGCGACCTAGTTAAGATGAATAGTCCTCTTGTGTATTTCAAAATGGCTTCTATCTCTCCCCTCCCCCATGGGAAGCCTAAGGAGTTTTTAACTGATATTTATTGTGAGAACTTTGCTGGCTCCTGGAGATTATCCTCACAATATGAGGGCTCCCCTGACTGGATCCCCCTGGAGTTAGTAACTCTCTGACTTGTCCACTCTCTGACTTGTCCACACCAGCAATTCATCATCTACTAGTTCAGGGCTTCCTGCCCCAGCACAGGTTCCACTGGGAGTCAGAGTCACTCCAGGGGAAGCCACACCTCCCTGTCTCCCGTCTGCCTCTCCAGTCCTGGGGGCAGCTGTTTGTCCTGTGCACTCACCTCCCTTTTCGATCCAAGAAGAGTTGTTGGCTTTTCAGTCTGTTCCAAGTTCCACTTTTGTTAGGACAATGACAACTTCCAAGTTACTGACATGTAATATGGGAAACTAGAGTTAATTTCACCTTAATATATTGCTTTTGCCTGGAAAATTCATTACTTCACCAGAATTAAGAAAAAGTTTTGCCACAGAATTGCTACACAGAGTAGAATCTATTCTGTTATGATTCTTAATAATACATGTATTTCTGCACCTGTGTGTCCTTATTTTTGATATATCTTGACAGCTTCTGCTATATTGTTTTTTTTTTGAACTAAATGGTTTTGATTTCTATATTTGTATTTGCTTTCTAATTTTTAATAATGAGATTTCTATGGACGATATTTGAGTTTATACTTAGCTTCACGCAGAATAAAATGCCCTAATAACAGGTGGCCATTGCCCAAGTCTAAATATGCACTTACCTAGGGGGCCGTCAATCAGTACATTCCATTCCACCTCTCCCAGCTTTTATGCTATTTTTGGCATTCATGCTACTTGTGCAAGTATTATAATCTTCCCAATTCATTGTTGCTATGTTATTCAAGATCATTTCACTTGCAAATGATGTCGTCGGCAGCCGTCCGTCTCGAGAGACGATGGTGTAGCTTCTTAAGAGTCTATCTGCACCGCCGAGAATGGCTGTGCAGTCCAACTCAGGAGTGACACGGTATCTGTCTCCTCCCGTGTTGAATCGACATCTTGTGATGACGCTGGAGTGTCCTCTCCAGTGAAGCTGAAGCTACAGAGCCTGGGCAGGGTGATATGGAGGGTCTGCTGTTGCCCATGCAGCAGACCCCCCCTCTCTTCGCAGCTGAAGGGTCCAAGGGAAAGACGGAGTCAATACAGCTTGGCTTCAGGTGCGCCGCAGGAGTTGCCGGTGTTGACTACAACGTCAAACCGCCTTAGGGACTCCGGCTCCGGATTTTCTGTCGGGGTTTACTCCCTTAGCCTTTCCCCTGAAGAGGTATGCCGCAAGGCAGCGGAGGTTTTTTGGAATCAGAGTTTTCCTTCTCTGATGTGCCCTGACTGGAAGATCGAACCAGCGACACTTAGCTCGCAGGCCGACGCTCAATCCACTGAGCCAAACCAGCCAGGGCTTATTATTTAATAGCTACTAGCATATTCATAACCTGTGGTAGAGAATATATTCTACAACCTGCAAATGCCTTGGCAGATCCCTGTTTTCTTTACATATAAGGTTATTTAAAATGACCATAAACAAGCCACAAATGTGAAAATGTAAGAGGAGCTAGGCTGCAAAATTAATAAATTGTTGTAACTTCTTTCCACATCATATGTCAGGAAGTAGACTTTAAAATGGGAATAATTACTCTGGCTCTCTGCAAACAAGCTTCTAGAGCAGATCACTGAAAACACAAATAACATCATTGTTCTGCCATTCCTTTATCTTACTGTATAAGAGACTTTTCGGGCTTGCTAGATTTACCTGGATATTTAACAATTACATTTGCTGCAATTATGGTATCAGGAAGAACAAACTGCATACAAAACAAAATTACAGCGCTTTCACTACTCATTCTTTAACTTTAGTAAGTATTTATAGAACATCCATTACAAAGAGACATTTGTTAGGTTCATGGTGTTAAAAGTTTTTAAAAATTAGCACACTTTTTAATACTATGGAAGTCAGATAGGTAGGGGCTCAGAGACTACTATATCCACCTAGAACACACTACAGATGAGGAAATCATACTAACAGCTTGCATGGCAGGCACCGTGCTAACCTACTTGACTCCCACAGTAGTCTGACCGCTGGGCCTATGCTCTCAGTGGCAGAACCGATATGCTGCTACACTTCCAACGCCAAGTTCAGCACAGGGTTTGGGGAGCTGCATCATTCCACTCAGGTGCGAGTATGACGGTAAGCTTGAGTGATGGGAGCCGCTAGTAGTGGGAACATGGGTAACTGGAATGCGCCGGTTTTTCATATGTTAAGTCAGGATGACAATAAAGCAGCTACGTCAAACGGGTTATGAGTTCTAAGTGAGTCAATATTTGTAAATCCCGCAGAACAGCCCTGTGTGGTACCCAAACATCTGTTCTATGTTTTAATCCTGAAATGCGCAGCGCGACGAAGGTCAAATGATGTAAATGATGTAAACTCAAATTAAACTAGGTTGAGCAAAAACTAAAAGAGAGGAGAAATATATTGTCTTCTGTTATGAAATGATATACAGTCAGAGGGTGGAACAAACTGGATCCAGAAACTCAAATGCTCTCAGACACTCTCTCTTCAACTCTCATCTCTGTTCTGCAAATGTCCCTGTGCATGTGGACGCATGACCACACAGTGGACATGTGTCCTTATGGCACATGGACTCACAGCCATGAAACTGTGGGTGTATGTCCTCACAGTCTCCAGAATGGAAGGAGCTTTTTCCTACTCTGTATGTGATGATATAATCATGTAAAAAATGCTGAATGCCCAAGTTGAAGGAGCACATCCAGGCACAAATTGTTTCAGCCAGGTGATAGACATGTGCTACTCACAGTCATCATCAATCTATAAAGATTGAAAAAGAAAAATTAAAACTACCCTTTTTTATAGGTAATATGATCCTATCAATATAAAATCTAAACAAATCTACAAAAAAGCCAGTAAAACTAGTAAGTGAGTTTTGTAAGTTTGCAGAAGGTCAACATACAAATACTAATTGGATTTTTATATACTAGAAATGAAATGTATAAAATTTAAATTTGAAATATACCACTGAAAATAGCATCAAACAGTATAAAATAATTATAGATGTTTGTCAAAACATACACAGGATATGTACACTGAAAAATTATAAACATTGTAGAGAGAGAGAGTAAAGAAGAACAACATAAGTGGATTTAGAAACAAAATTGTCGATTTGGAAACTAAAAATTGTTAAGATGTCTATTTTTGCCAAAATTAAACTACAGATTTACTGCAATGATGGTAAAAATCTCAGATTGTTTTTGGTGGAAATATTATACTTAGGCTCATTGTTTAAAATAGCAAGGTTGATGAGCCATTGGAAATTATCGATGGGAATGACATTATCTGGCAGAGAGGTAAGAGTTAATTTGTCCGAGAATGATTTGGCCCCCACCCCCAGAAGAGGAACTGGCAGGTAGGGCTGAGCCAATGGTCTTTGGATCTCATCCCTGACAAGTTCACAGGGAACACTCCCATAAATGTGCTCTTAAAAGCCCCAGGACAACATCAGTCTCCCCCAATCTTAAGTCCACAGGTCTACACACTTTCCCGTAATGCAGTAGGCAACAAGGAGTCCATGCTCTGTTTATGCTATTGCTTCCTTGAGTTTTCCCCAATACAGGTTGCTTGAATTGTGTTTGTTTTGCTGGGCAATTGATTAATTAAAAGGAAAAAAAATATTTGGGTTGCCAAGTTAAGAAAGGATTGAATGGTAGAAAGAGCATAATTAGAGATATAAAATTGGAACATGAGAGATAAGGCTATAAGAGAACTTATCAGATGCCAGGTTTATGTGGAAGGCAGAACCCAGGATTTTCTAATTGACTGACTGAATGTATGGTACAAATGAAAGAATGAGGTCGATACTCTAAGGCAGAGGCATGGGTAATATCAGATAATTTAGGAAAGGGACAATCGGGACTAAAGAACAACCTCACTGAATCAAGATATTCGATAGAACCAATCCTTTCATTTGGTCGTAGCCTTTGACGAGAACTATATTTCATCAAATGCCCACCTCTTCCCCATGTTAAATGTGTTCACAGGGCCCCCTGTCTCTCAGAAGGGCAGCAATGGTGAATATTGTAATCATTTCTAGTAATTAAGAAACCTGGGTTATGCATGTGGGCAGAGTTCATATTTCACTCAGGCCAACAGCCTTAAATTAATTCACAAAGGAGTTTCTGTATAAAAAGTAAAGTAAAACAGAGAGAGAGAAGAATATACCTGCCCATAATGTTTTCTTTGCACTTTCACAATTATACTTGATTGGTATCTATATTCGGTGGGCTATTGCTGTCTTCTGTTTCCTTTGACACTTTTTGAAGACTAGTATCAATATTTTACAACTCAAATGAAACTGCTTGTCAAAGGGAGCAATTCATCTGAGAAATCCCAGAAGCGCATTTGAATTTGCTCTTTCCTTCAACTCCCAGGAGAACAACCTCCTCTACTTTCAGTTGCTCCCTCACCTTGAGGTTTCTAAATATTTTCCTTATTTGATTTAATCCCTGACCTTTTACTTTCTCCTTCTCAACCTAAACACTTTCCTTCATGAAGTCAGGTGCCTTTCACAGTGTTAATTTACACGTGAAAAGTATAATGATAACAAAATCTGTATCAGCCTCCAGTCAACTCTCCTGAATTTTGGACTGTTCATAAAATTGCCTGCCTCTGGGTGCCTTTATTGGTGTGTTCCTCAAACAGTTGGAACTAAAATGTCCAAAGTGAATGTCATTCTCACCTCCACTTGTTACTATGCCTAAATTCATCTTTTGAACATCATAAACATCAACTTATTTAGGAAGTTGTAATCTTTCATTTTTTAAAATTTTCTTCCTTCCTTCCTTATAGCCATTTACTATTTAATTCCTATTTATGAAACCCTCATAAATGACTCTTGTACCCTTGTAGAAAAGACCTCACAGAAGTCCCTACTCCTTCCACCATGTGAGGATACAGGAACTATGAGAAATATATTTCTATTGTTTATAAGACACACAGTAGCATCCTGAATGAACTAAGATGCCCTGTGATTTCTTAATTAGCATTTAATAAATAGTTAATGAATACATGACATACTGAAAATTTACCAAATTTACTATAACAATAAAAAACTAAAGTGTCTTTTATACCAGAAATATATATATATATATATATATATATATATATATATATATTTCTAACATAATGTTTCAAGAGAAAAAGTCAAGATGACTGCAACTATAAAATACAACAAATGTATATGGAAATAAAAGAGAAAAACGAGAAGAAATTCTTAAAATCAATAACTATTGAGAAATCGCATATGTTTACTATGTTTTCCACATACTTAGAATATGTCTTAATTTTATAGCAAATGCTGACAATCCTACATGCAATAAAAATGTAAAGGCAGCAGCAGAAAGTTCTAAGTAAATCTTCTTTTTTTTTTTTGAAAAGTTTCTTAATATATTCTGAGTGAGTCCTTGGTTGATTCTCAACTCACTAAAGCTTATAATTTATCTTCTCTCCAATGATATGGTATCTGACTCAGTATAAAGACTTGTGATCATTTATTTGATTGCATCCATCTGTTCCCTAGAAGTGATTTTACTCCTGGGATTTGGAATGTATGTACAGATTCCTAGGGTGAACTCCTTCTTTTCCCTGGAAGGAAATTACTTTGTCTTGATTGCCTGTTTCTTTCTTATTCTTTCCTGGGTTTTGTCCTGAATCAACCCTGTCCAAGGGGAGTTTACAGGCAGCAATTACAGAGCTTGAATCTAAAACCTTCAGGGATTGCACACCAGAGAAAATGGATATGTGTGTTCAGGGTCCCTTGGCTCTTTTATCTGCTTCCAGCCCTTCAAATATCTGCACAGAAGAAATAGCACACAGAAAAGTCAGAACACAGCATGCATGGTTTGCTCTAAATAAAATTTGAGGTGCTAAGAAGAGGAAAGCGAAGAACTTACATATAATGGACAGATAGTGTGCCTATTACTATGCAAAATAATTTACTTGTATTAAATGTTGAATATTCACAACAAATAAATAAAGTAAGCATTCTTTTAGTTATTTTTAAAGTAAGAAGAAAAAGGATTGAGGCTTTCCCAAAGAGCCCCGGTTAGCTAGTGGCACAACTAAATTCAAATCCAATTCTGAATAACTTCAAAAGAGGCTCTGTACCCCTTCCCTTGTGATTTCTGCTTTGTATTCATAGATTATTGAGAAGTATGTGATTTAATTTCCAAATATTCTTTATTTTCCTACATATCTCATTATCATTGATTTTTAATTCAATTCTGCTTCAGATAAAAAATAAGCTGAATAAACTTAAAAGTATTAAATGTATTTCAACTTCTTCTTAATGACCAACTTATGATTTTTTCTTTTTGCGAATGTTCCATGTTACTTAAAAATTAATGTATGTCTTGAAGCCCAAAGTGAGTAGTAAAAGAAGGGACATAAGGAAGGTCAAAACTGAAATAAATGAACTAGAGTTTGAAACAGCAATAAAAAAGGTCAATGATGCCAAAAGCTGGTTCTTTGAAAAGATAAACAAAACTGATAAACCTTTAACTTGATGCATCAAGAAAAAAGAGAGGACCCAAGTAAATAAAATCAGAAATAAAAGAGAAGTGACAACCAACACCACAGAAATGCAAAGGATTATAAAACAAACACTATGGACAATTATATGCCAACAAATTAGATAATCTGGCAAAAAGGGATAAATTCCTAGAAACATACAAACTTCCAAAACTGGATAAAGAAGAAACAGAAATTTTGAATAGATCGATTACTGCCAATAAAATCAAATCAGTAATCAAAAAACTCCCAACAAACTAAAGGTGTGACTAGATGGCTTCAAATAAGAATTTGAATATTTAAATAAGAATTAACATATATCCTTCTCAAACTCCCAAAAAATTAGAGAGGAGAGAAGGCTCCCGAGCACATTTTAAGGGGTCAGCATTACTGCAACTTCAAAAGCAAAAGAAGACATTTAAAAAAATGAAACTTATAGGCCAATATCCCTGATGAACATAACTGTCAATATCCTCAACAAAATATTAGCAAAACGAATTCTGCAATACATTAAAAAGATCACACACCATGATCACGTAGAATTTATTCTTGAGATGCAAGTTTGGTTCAATATCCACAAATTAATTAACATGATGCAACACATAAACAAAATGAGGAACAAAAATCATATGATCATATCAATAAGTGCAGGAAAAGAATTTGACAAAATCCATCACCCGTTCATGATAAAAACTCTCAGTAAAATAAGAACAGAGGGAACAAACTTTAACATAATAAAGGTTACATATGAAAACCTACAGGTAACATTATATTCAATGAAAAAAATCCATAAATGTTTTCCTTAAGATCAAGAACAAGACAGAGATATATATTTTCACCATTTTTATTCAACATAGTATTAGAATTCTTATACATAGCAATCAGATGAGCAGAAATAAAAGGCATCAAAATTGGAAAGAAATAAGTAAAATGGTCATTATTTGCAAATGTCATGATACTATATAGAGAGACCCCTAAAGATTCCACCAAAACTTGGACAGATATATGTAAAAAAATAAAATAAAACAAGATCCCCTTCTTGCACCATATACAAGAATAAACTCAAAATGGACTAAAGAGTTAAATATGAGACCCTAAACCATAAAACTTCAGGAAGAAAACACAGGCAGTAAACTCTCTGACATTACTCTTAGTAATGTTTTCTTTTTGATATATCTCCTTGGACAGGGGAAACAAAAGAAAAAATAAACAAATGGAATTACATCAAAGGAAAAAGTTTTTGCACAACAAAGGAAACCATCAACAAAGTGAAAGACAATTGACCAAATGAAAGAAGACATTTGCCAATGATACATCCAATAAGGGATTAATATCCAAAATTTATATTTAAAAAATTCATAAAATTCAACACCAAATAAACAAACAAATAAACAATGCAATTAAAAATGGGCAGAGGACCTGAATGGACATTTATCCAAAGAGCATACACAAGTGGCTAACAGGCATATGAAGAGATGCTCAACATCACTAATCATCAGAGAAATAGAAATTTAAATCACAATGAGGCATCATATCACACCTGTAAGAAATCTATTGTCAATAAATCAGCAGTAGTGTTGGTGAGAATATGGAGAAAAGGGAACCCCTGTGCACTTGGTGGGATTTCAAACTGGTGTAGCCACTGTGGGAAAGAGTATAGAGGTTCTTCAAAAAAAATTTTTTTTTTAAAGGAACTGCCTTATGACCCAGCAATTCCACCTCTGGGAAATTTTATGAAGAAATTGAAAATACTAATTTGAAAAGACATATGCACCCCTATGTTAACTGCATTATTATTTACAATAGCCAAGATATGGATACAACCCAAATGTCCAATAATACACATTTGTATAAAGAAAATCTGATATATATACACAAAAATATATTATTTGGTCATAAAATTGAATGAAATCTCATCATTTGTGACAGTTGGGATGGACCTAGAGGGTACTGTGCTGATTGAAATAATTCAGACAATAAAGGACAAATAGCATCTGGAATCAAAAGAACAAAATAAACCAACAAACAAAACAGAAACATACAAATAGATACAGAGAAAAGACTGATGGCTTCCAGAGGGGAGGAGCATGGGGTGGGTGGGTGGAAGAGGTGAAGAAAATAAGAAGTTACAAAGTAGTCATGAGTACGTAAAGTACAGCATAGAGGATGTAATCAATATATTGTAATAACTTTGTATGCTACCAGATGGGTACTAGATTATCAGGGGTATCACTTCATAAGTTATAAAATTGTGTAATCACTATGCTATACACCCAAAACAAATATAAAATGACATTGAATGTCAACTGTAATTAAAAAATAAGAAAATAATAATATAACACTTCGAACAAATTGTTTTTAGTCAATGAACCAAGGAATTTGTATGATCTGTTTCAAAGCACACATTTTTCACATAAATAGCATAATATTTAAAATTATGGCTATACCCTCACTGAAAAGTGCATGATTATTTTTCATGGATATTATACAGCTATTATCATGTGAAAATAATATATAAAGATATAGGGATAGAAGATAAAATATAAGAATATGTTCCACCATTTTTAGCACAGACAAGAGAGGTGATAGTTTTTCACAGATATATTCCTCTTTTTTTTCTCCCATGGAAAATTTTTTTATTATTCTTGTTTATTTTATTAATGTTGGCCCAATTATTCCCCCTTTGCCCTCCTCCACCCAATCAACCCCCAACTCCCACAATTAATCCCACATCTTTGTCAATGTGCACGGGTCATTCATACATGTTCTTTGATGGATCCCTCCCCCCTTCTTTCCACCATCCTGTCCTCCCACCCCCCTCTGGCAGCCGTCAGTCTGTTCCACGTTTCCATGCCTCTGGCACTGTTTTTCTCATTAGTTTATTTTATCCATTAGGTTTCTCTTAGAAGTGAGATCACATGGCATTTGTCTTTCACCAACTGGTTTGTTTCACTTGGCATAATATTCCCCAGTCCCATCCATGCTGTTGCGAAAGGTAGAAACTTCTGCTTTCTCTCTGCTGCACAGTATTCCATTCTGTAAATGTATCACAGTTTCTAATCCATTCGTCTACTTACCGGCACTTAGGCTGTTTTCAACCCTTTGTAACCATGCAAACCAGAGCTTGGCTACTTGGCAACTTCAATCACAAGACTCAACAATTAGTGTTGAAGGAAGCATGTTTTTATTAACAGGGTTTCAGCCTTCATGGGGGGTGCTACTGAGAGCACTCTTGCTCAGAGCCTTCCTCTTCAAAGAGACCCAGACCGTCACTTGCTTCCCAAAAGGCTATAAGCCAAAACCATGCCCGGAAGTTCCTCACTTCCTTATCTGTCCATCAGCAGGTCATGCAGAAAGATCTCCATTTCCTCTGGAATGTGCACTTGTGGGTTTGTTTCAGAGTAGCCAGGGAGTAAGGCTAAGGGAGTAAACCCCAACAGAAAATCCGGAGCCGGAGTCCCTAAGGCGGTTTGACGTTGTAGTCAACACTGGCAACTCCTGCGGCGCACCTGAAGCCAAGCTGTATTGACTCCGTCTTTCCCTTGGACCCTTCAGCTGCGAAGAGAGGGGGGGTCTGCTGCATGGGCAACAGCAGACCCTCCATATCACCCTGCCCAGGCTCTGTAGCTTCAGCTTCACTGGAGAGGACACTCCAGCGTCATCGCAAGATGTCGATTCAACACGGGAGGAGACAGATACCGTGTCACTCCCGAGTTGGACTGCACAGCCATTCTCGGCGGTGCAGATAGACTCTTAAGAAGCTACACCATCGTCTCTCGAGACAGACAGCTGCCGACGAGCCATCCTCTCTCAGAAGCTCTCTCCTTCAGGATCTGGGGTGACTTCTCCATGTGTCCTTCAGAGAAGTAGAAGCCAGTCACTCAGCATTCCTGGACACAGTTCAGCTCCAAGTATCTCTCATGTGTCTGTGCTTGGCCTGGCGGGTCCCTGCAGCTTTGTGTCAACCCTGCTACCATTCTCTCCAGGCAGACAGACCTCATGGCTGACTCCTCTCCAGATCTCTTTGCAGACCTCCTCTGACCTTGTGGCTCCCTTACTGACCTTCAGCCCACCCTAATTTAAATGCTCAGCTCAGAACTTCCTATGTGACCTCATAACTGGCTCTTCCTATAGTGTGTTAGTGCCTGCTATTTTGTCAGTTCCCCAGTGTCTTTGACCCTCTTTTGGCTGCCAGCTTCAGTTGGGTATGAATTCCCAGTGACACAAAGGCATCCAGGGAGGGCATCTGCTCCATGGCTATGTCACAAGTCACGGGGCATTTTCACAATCACCTACACAATTCGCCCTGGGCAGCAGCCTTCTTCCCTTTATCATGCAATGTGTCTTAAACACTGTACCTTCCACTCTCCCCTTCCTAGAGTCCTAGTGTGGGAGTGTTCCCCTATTATCTGGGAATCCATGCTCTGCACCCCATTATGACTTGACTATTGTCAACAGTGCTGCTATGAACATAGGGGTGCATAGGTTCTTTAGAATTGGTGTTTTGGATTCTTAGGGTATATTTTCAGCAATGGAATTGCTGAATCAAACCGCAGTTCCATTTTTACCTCTTGATGTTTTGTGTAATTGTTCTATCAATTTATGAAAAAGGTGTTGAAATATTCAACTCTGTGGATTTGTCGATTTCTTCTCTCAGTTCTCTCAGTATTTGGTTTGTGTGTGTTGTAGCTGTGTGTTAGATGCATACATAGTTAAGTTTATTAATCCCTTGAGGAAGTAACCCTCTTTCACTACGAAGTATCTTGCATTGTCACGGGCAATACCACTGTTCCCTGCCGTCTGCCTTTACTGATGCTAATACAGACACGCCAACTCTGGTGTCATATGATATATCTTCTTTCCCATTTTCTGATTAAAATATTGAAACTAACAAAACAAAGCCTTTTTATTTACCATGTATTATTTTTTACTGCTCTTCATCCTTTCGTACATATCTAAGTTTATATTTGGTATTTTTTTTGTTCAGCCTTCAAAATAACATGTCTTTTAGCACATCTTCTCTATGTTTCTGTATCAATGTATTTTGTTGGAAAAAGTCTATTTCATTTTTGAAAGCTTTTTTTGCTGGACATAGATTTTGATAACCCCCACTCCAGTTTTCCCTTTAAATATGTTAAAAACTTATTCAGTTTTCTTCCAGCTTGCGTTTTCCTAAGGACAGTCATAATTTTTTTCCTCTCCATAGTCCCCACCCCCACCCCAGCTGCTATTACTATTTCCTCTTCATCAGTGTTTTTCTGCAATTTGACTGGGATGGTGTGCCAGGGTAGGATTTTGTTTCACGTCTAGGATCTGTGTGTTCATAGATTTTATTAAATACAAAAAAATGTCAAAGTTCTTTCAAAAAAAATTTTTTTTGTTAGCTCTGTTCCCAGTGACTAATTCTTCCTGGTTATGGACATATTTTCCTGTGTTAGAAATTTGGGTTCTTGCTGGATATTCTGAAGCTTAGATTGTTAAGTATTGAATTGTGTTGTTTCTTTCTAGAGAGCTGTGTTTTGTGTTTTTAGGAAGTAAATTCAGTTGCACACTAGCTAGGTCATCTTAAGGCTTGTTTTAAATGTTGCCTTTAGTCATACTTAACCCTCCTTCTCAGGCACTCCCTTTCCTGGTCTCTCCTGATTTCTCCAAGATTCCTCCAAGATGCCTCCACTGTGATTTAAACTGTGTATCTTTACTTCTTTTTCATCTCACAGTGACCTCGCAGTTATTTACCTAATTTCTGCCCTTGGTGTGTGTCTACGGGTGGTCACAAAAACACTCCAGGGGTGTTTGGAGCTCTTCCCTGCATGTCTTCCTCCCCTGATGCTCTGCCCCTCAAGTTCTCCCTCTCAATATCTGCATCTTTAATTCAATGAGATCACCATGTTCTCCTGATCCACCACCTTGAGCAGCGAGTAACAGCGGCCTCCAGGCACAAAACTCCGGCCCTATAAGGCTAAAGGGTTTCTTTCTCTTCTTTGCATGACAATCCAGGTTTTGCATTCTGTTATTTCATTCTGGGAAGACTGAAAGGTCTCCAGAAGTTTTCTTTAGCTTGGTGGCTCATCAACACCTGTCAAACTTGTATTTCACAGACATTCAAATAAGGTTCTTGAATTATATTCACCATAAACATCAGCATATTTAAAGCATATTGTCTGCTATATAACATCTTACAAAACGAGCCTTTCATCAAAGGTGGAAAGTAACATGAATCTGTTTGGCCATCCACCACACAGAAGCTGTTCAATACACCCTTCAGAGTCATACACTGTGAAATGCTTAGTCCAGATTATTAAAATACAGCACAAATGCCTCCAGTTTGATAACGAAGATCAATTTTATTTTTCTAATTGAAAAGTATAGCATTTATTTTCATTTGGCAGTGTATGTGGAAGAAAACATGTTGATTTACATAAATATTAAAAACAGACTTTGTTTTCCACATCCACTATTCTCAAATTATACATTTATTTCAATTACAGAATTTGTAAATATTTTCAGGTAATTTAGACAGCCTTTCTCAAAAAATTTAATATCATTAGTATAAACTAAAACATGTGGCATATCAAGTTATTTCCTTTTGCCTGAATTGTTCAGAATTCTAAACACTCCCTGTATCTCAAATACAGAGAGAATTAGCATAGAGTTCCCTTCAATTTACAAATGCTCCATCTATAATGAGAAGAGGTTATGCTAAATGGCATTTTCTGCAGAGAAATCTGAAATACACAGTTCTTTTTCCTATTTCAAAGGGCAAACCAGATTGTCATGTACTTCTTAACTCACAAGTGTCTTTGGTTCTACAAGATACATCTCTCCAAGCAAGCAGTTTGAGTTGATCTTAGTTCTTGTCATTAACTTAGGCTTTTGAGATCCAGAGATACAACTGTTAACATCTCTTTCCTTATATTGCTCTGTACAGAAGCGCGTGCACACACAGCTGTGCTTTAGTTCATTCTTAATAATCTGCTGGAATGCTCTACATTAAATTACATTTGTTTATCCAAGGACAGAGAAAATAATAATGCATCTTTTATCATTCATGCCAGACAATAATGATTTCCCTTATCCATTAGTCCCTCTTTTTGTATTAAAATAGTATATACCGCCAAGTCTGTCTGTAATCGAATCCTTAATGTTAAAAAAAGAGAAAGCCTTGGTTAGTATACCCAATGCATCTGATATTTTAAATATTTATTTATGTTTAAGATGGGCTGAATACTCTCAGAATTTAGTCAATTTCAAAGAAATGTTTGGCAAAGTTGACCATGGTATAAAAATTTTAATGCAGCTGAAATCTCCAAATTTCTTGGCAATTTTCAAAAATATGCTTATTCAAAGGCTTTTAGTAGAAACCACTGAATGTATGCCTTCAAGTTTTACTTTAACTTGGTCTACTCATGACATTCCATCTCATCAGCAGTGAGACCACGTTCTCCAAATGTGGCTGCTCAATGCTGTCACGACACGGTGATTCCAGGACGGAACTGGGATTGCTGAGATGCACCAAAGCCTCGGGTGTTCAGAGGTCCCGCCACACAGTCACTCCTGATATGACACGTGCTCTCCCAGGGGAGCCGTGTTCATTTGCGTCCTGAATAACCTTTAGAGCTAAACATTTATGTAAATAAAATTTATTTTAAATTCTAGTCATATTTTTATTCTTTACCTCCATTGTAAGTACCCAGATCCAAGCAATAGTTATTCTCTATTTTTCCATGGAAGTTTTGGGGTGTGAGGATAACCTCTGAATAATAATGAATTAGAAACGGAGACATTTACAGCCCTGCAGGAAAGTGAGAAGAACACACATATCATGTCTGAGGTGTAGACATTAACCCATTCTTAGGTGAAGTAGTATGTAAAAAAATGGATACATGTGGAGACCTGAGCCAAATGTTAAGCCCTATTAAGATTATGTGTTTCTGTTCCAGAAAACCAGACTCCTGCACAAACTGGTTTAGCCTAACATGGAAGTACAGGTCAGTATTTTAGAATTGTGCTCACAATACATTACACTTGATTTACTGTGCTTGTTAAAAGAACAGTGTACATCTACTGGAGTAGCATTAAAACCCCCAAGGCCCCCCACCCATCACTCATATATATGCCTCCCACACCCAAAGGAACCTTTCCAACTTGTCTTTGAAGTGCTGACATTAACACAAAGACATCTTTATCAGATTTCCGATTTTTTATATTTCTAAAAACTGCAGAGAACTACAAATGGAGAATTCTGATGTTATAATGTAGCCTTAATAAAATGTTTTTAAAATGGACTACTATAATGCAAACAGCTTATAGTTCTTCAAAAGGTACAACAGCCTTGTGACAGCTGCAGATCAGTCTCTAGACCTATGTCACCAGTGCGCCCACCCACACGTGGGTGTCAACACATGAAATGCATCTCATCCATGCTAAGAGTGCTGTAAGAATGCAGTAAGACTCGATTACCAAGACTTGGTAAAAAATGTGATACAAACATTTATTTTGCATTGATTACTTGTTAAAATAATGATATTTTGAATATATAGGGTTAATTAAATTGTAATATTTAAATTACGATCACAAGTTTCTTTTTATTGTTAATGTGACTAATAGAATATTGAAAAATACACATGTACCTCTCATTATATTTCTTTCAGATGCCTTCTCTAGAAGAAAAAAGCACAATACTGCTCAGCCTATAGTAATGGCTATCTGATGATTTATAATAAAGTATGATAACTTCACTCAAACTAACAGTTTTTAGTTTAATAACATCAGTTCACTGATTTATTATTCTACAAGTTGAATTTTTCTCTGAGTTTCAGCTGTGAGGAGACATATGTCAGAATGTACCCTTATAAGTCTGTCTGAATTTTAATTCAAAAGCAGTATGTGCATGTTGCCTGGAGTAATAATTTTTGGAATTTTCAGCTTTGGCTAGACCATTAGATAACAATCATTAAATGTAAAAAACTGAAACAGTTATCAAAATTATTCAGATGGAAATTTCCACTTCTTTAAAATGTATATGTGTTTTCATTTGTACATTTTCTTAAACTTTTCCAAGTTTACAGACAGATATCATGAATTGAGTGAGATTTTATGGACTGTTTAGTAGATTTGCTCATGATTCTTTTCTGGAGAGGAGAGTTGAAGACTCAGTGACACAGAAACTTTAATTTTCTACTTTAGAACTAGCTTAGTTTCTTTTCAATGCTGTGACTTCTTGGCTGAGATAAAGCCTCTACAGAAATGTCTTCAATTTAGTGTATGCTAATAATTTTGTTTTAGTTTCTGGGTTTCAAGAAATTAATTGAGAGATAGTAAATTCTTTGAGTAAAAGGCTAAGGGATTGCTTTTTGAATTTAAAAAATATAGCGATTTTATATGGTTTAAATCCAAATTAACACATTCTGAATAACCACTATCTGAGAGCTGGTGTCTCCATTAAGAATAGTTGTTATGTTTAACTAGTCAAAATCTAGTTAAATTAATTTCCTGTGAACACAATCATTACATTTCATCCAAAGGAAATGTTCTGTTTGGTTTCTTAGACATCATTAATTTCACAGGCACACAAGAAGCTACAGAACAAAACATCCCTCAGGCACTATAAGAGCAAAAGTCTTTAGCACACGGAACAGTGATTTTCCTATCACAGGAGCCAGATTTGCTTTAGAGAGCACTAATTTTCTACCAAACTTAATATACTCTGAACTCAAAAGCATTTAACATGAAAAGGCCCATAATCTTAGAAAAACTGAACCCCTTTTTGAAAAGAAAAACTCACAGTTTTATATCCTCTTATGTTTATGTTGTCAATGCTCAGCCCAATAATTTCAAATAATTGAACCCCAAGTGTGTGTTTATTAGTGAACAACCCATTATCTGAGTTTCTGAATTAGTCCCACAATGTAGCAATAACTCAAATTATAGTAGGATGGGAGGCAAGTAGCCACTGGCTCCATGAGAAAGGTGTGGGACTGCACGGAGTGGCTGAGTCTCCTGGTGGAAACTCCCCCATGTGCCCTGCCAGGGCTGTTGTGAGTCCTGAATAACAGGGTGGGGAGGTGCCCCTTAGATGTGCATCCTTTGTGGATAAGGGGCATCTGGGGAGAGACTGGAGTGTGTACTGGAAGTGGGGTGGACACAGGAGAATCAGGAAAATGCCTATGGACCAAACCTTAGAAATGCTTTTGGAATTGTTAGCATCTCCACAGCAAAGCCATTGACTCTGACCGTGAACCATAAATTGACAGTATTTCAGTGGCTCTTCCCTCCTTCCTCTTTCATTTCCCCTGTCCCTGCACATGTCTCAGAAATACAGTAAACAACTGGTGATGAAAGACAACTAAACGAAGAGGCCAGAAGCTGGAGAAGAAATTCATATTTCAGAGGGAAAGTAAAACACCACATATATAATGCAAAAGCAAACTAAAAACACAATTAGCACTCTGGAAGGTAGTCTACAATTTCCCTGTATACTATAAAATTATCTACATATCTGTCTGATAATGATCTTTATTACTCCCATTTAGCATACTGTAAGAAATACAATGGGTGCGTGTACCCTATTTTCCTCTTGCTAAAGGTGTCTACATCATCTTCCTGGAATGTGAAATTTATAATGTAGGTGCATGGTGTCTACAACTTTGCCTTCCCTCCTCTCCTCTTCCTCCCTTCTTTCCATCCACACATTTTTTCCCTCATTTACCTCTCTCTCTAAATGAATCCATTTCTCGGCTCTCTTAGCCTTTCAGATTCATAGCAGATTGGCCCATCTCAAGCCCAGGAGGGGTTATTGATTGATCTAATCAATCACAATGACTCTTCCCCTTAACAATGATTGATTTAAGCAGTGCTATTGGAAGTGATTTTGGCTAATGAGACAAAGGGAAACTTCTGAGGAGTTTCTAGGAAACATGTCCTTGCTCTATTGATTAAGGAGCATCCCTTTTATAACCCTGGTTGTTGTAGTGACTAAATGTGGTACTTTGACTCAGAATAACCAGCCTAGGATAATCTGACAGAAGACAGCAGAGCAGAAAGATTTTGAAAATCTGGTTGCCAAGGCCATTGTTGAGCTTAGGTGTCTCAGTCAGTTCAGGCTGCTACAAAAGAATATTGTGTTGTTTGAAACAACAAACATTAGCTTCTCACAGTTTGGAGGCTAGAAGTCTAGAGAGAGTTCTCTTCTGGTCTGATCCTCACGTGGCAGAGAGGGAGGAAGAAGCTTTCTTGTCTCCTGTAATAAAGACATGAATCCCATCACGAGGACTCCCTCCTCAGGACGTAATAACCTTCCAAAGGCACTATCCCAAAATGCCATTACACTCAAATTAAGGACTCAGCCTACAAATTTGGGGAGGCATACGGAGCCCATAACATGTGGGTTCAACAGGCTCTGAAGCTGCCTAACCCACGACTTCTTGTTGGAGACAGCAGGGTTTCTTGTTGTTCAGACAAATTTTAATCTGAGATTTAATCCTAACTGAAACCATTTTATTGTCTGCAAAACAATTCTACAGTAACATCATAGATGATTCCACTTACAAAGTTTGGTGCTATAATTCTCTTGATCGTATTGTGCTTTTTGTACCCATCTTTATTAAGACTACCTTGAAAAATATCATGTTTTATTAATGCTTTTTCTTTTTGTAGTAATTTTCACATTTTCTTGGTAAAATTAGTATTTCATATTTTTAATCTTTTCTTAAAGTTGAAGTATAGCATTCATTCTGTGCCTGAAAGGTACAGAGAGCACACTCATATAACCCAATGACCAACAAAGTAAACATTAATGTAAATACAACCCAAATCTAATAGAGAAAGTTACCAGAACTCAGTCACAACTAGACTATTTACAGCATAAATAACTTTGCTTATTTTGGAACCCATAATAAGCGGAATAATAAAGAGTACACTATTTTATTAGATTGCTTATTTTATAAACAGTATATGTCTAACATCTATGCAGCTTTCTAAGTAGCTGCTGACTACTAATTTTTTATTGTATAGTATTCTCTTATATGAAAATACAACGATTTATTTATTTATTTAGACATTGATGGACATTTATTAAAAGATATCATTCACAATGTGAAAATGCAAGCCCCAGACCAGTAGAAAGCATTTGAAATATATCAAACTGACCGAGACCTCACATTTGGGAACACAAAGAATTTCTAGCAATCATTATGAAAAAGATAGATAATCAAGTAATAAAATAGGTCAAAGATGTATAAGAACCAAACAATGGAAGATATTCAAGTATACAGTAATAATCCATAAAATTACTTTTATCAGTAGTAATTAGGAAAAATGCACATTCAAGCATAATTAATGTCCACTATACATTCCCAGAAGGGGAAATCAAACAAAAACAAAAGTAAAATAACAACACGCAAGTGAATGGCGTCCTGAGCGTTAGCCGACAAACAGCGTCAGCAACCTTCAGGCTGGGCATGTCTGTGACCTAAAGGTTTCACTGACGAGTATTTCCTCCCTCACCTGATGCCATTTGTTTTGAGGGACAACTGCATGAATATTTTTAGCAGAATCTATCTGAGTAGTCATAAAAACCTGGAAAGTATTTTTTAAAATCATGTGCATGTATGCTTTAAAATTGTTCTCATCTGTCTCCTATGGCAATTCAATTGTGGGCGGTGTGATAATTTACAAAAGACAAGAGCTGCCAAGGAATGAGAGAGAAATAAAAAAAATAAGAGTTTAACGTTGACCCTAGACAGCTGAGCAAGAGAAATTTGCAGGGAGTCCATTGTGCTCAAAATCCATGAACACCAAACCTGGCTGTATCAGTTACAGAACCTGTTCCCATTTCTCCCGAATCAACTGTCCCTTCTCCACAAAAATTGTTCACACTTTCTCAACTGCCCGTAAGCCCACTGGCACCATGGATGTGTTCTGCTCCTTCCTGCCTCCCTCGGGATCCGCTGTTACACTGGAATGGGCCATAGCCCTTGCAGGCAGGATACATTGTCCCGGGGCTGCCGCAGCAACCATTCCGTCTGACTGGGGACTCCTCGCACTTGTGCTCTCTGGCTGGGACACCTGGTCCCTGGTTGCAACGTTCTCAGTCCTGTTAGTCACCTCCTCCTGCTTAATCCTCCTTCTCCTGCCCACTCTAAAGGCTGTCAGGCCTGTCTTTGGTCAAACAGCTCCCCCTGCTCGCTGCTGTTCCTTCCGTCCTTTGTCCTTTACTGAATTTTCCCCAGATAAACCTTTCACGCATTCAATCCCACCTTGGTGTCTGTTTCCAAAAGGACTTGAACCAGAATTCTCAGAAACTCTCAAAAATATTACCACAGGGTCAACAGAAAGTCAATCATTTTTTAGAGATTCTAAAATCAAGCTTACATTCCTATCAATTAATTCTTCCTTCTAGATTATGAGAGAGAGTTGTTCTTCCACTTTAAAGGTGACAGCAAATTATTCACTACACTATATGATGAGTAGAGGGATCTAGCTTTTCTGCCCTTGAAATTGAGCTGGAACTTCCGAGATCAGACCACCTGAAACCTTCCTGATTTTAACCAAGGCTCTCAGAACACTCTTTCTGGGAGGCTCAGGCATCGTTGATACCTGGTCTACTTTCCCAGCCAAGCCCAGCGTTTTGGCCATTTCTGGCAAGGCATAAGACACGAATGAAGTCTCTTGGATGGGCCAGACCTACACATCTGCCAACAACCTCATAATGCTTTCTGGAGCAGAAGAATCACCCAGTTAAGCTTTGCCTGAGTCCTGACCCTCAAAATCTCAAACTAAGAATGTCGTCGTCGGCAGCCGTCCGTCTCGAGAGACGATGGTGTAGCTTCTTAAGAGTCTATCTGCACCGCCGAGAATGGCTGTGCAGTCCGACTCGGGAGTGACACGGTATCTGTCTCCTCCCATGTTGAATCGACATCTTGCAATGACGCTGGAGTGTCCTCTCCAGTGAAGCTGAAGCTACAGAGCCTGGGCAGGGTGATATGGAGGGTCTGCTGTTGCCCATGCAGCAGACCCCCCCTCTCTTCGCAGCTGAAGGGTCCAAGGGAAAGACGGAGTCGATACAGCTTGGGTTCAGGTGCGCCGCAGGAGTTGCCGGTGTTGACTACAACGTCAAACCGCCTTAGGGACTCCGGCTCCGGATTTTCTGTCGGGGTTTACTCCCTTAGCCTTTCCCCTGAAGAGGTATGCCGCAAGGCAGCGGAGGTTTTTTGGAGTCAGAGTTTTCCTTCTCTGATGTACCCTGACTGGAAGATCGAACCAGCGACACTTAGCTCGCAGGCCGACGCTCAATCCACTGAGCTAAACCAGCCAGGGCTAAACTAAGAATGTAGTTAAGCTTTAGGGTATTTCATTACACAGCAATGGATAACTTGAACAGTCTTCTCCTGTCTAGGGGCCATTTTATCAGCCTAGTATTCTCTCCTTATCCTTACTGTTTTATGAAGAGTAGAGATATTGTTTGTCTCCTTCTCCTCTATCCAAACTTACAATATTTATGATATCATCTTAACATACTTAAATCGTATAAACACAGACCTGGGAACTAGGTATGTTGGACAAACAAATGGGCACCACACTTGCAGTGGCTGAATGACACAAGGTTCGCTCTCGCTAACATAAGGCCCTGCAATGGTGTGAAGACAGTCTTCTACATGGTCATCCAGAGGCTCCTGCTCCTTCCGTCTCATGCTTCCTCCATCCTCCAAAGCCTCACCCTATCTGCATCTATCATACAGAAGAGGAAAGGGACAGAAAAGGGGCCCAGGAGACTATTCACCAGGCACACCTCAAAACTGCTCACTGACCACTGGCTGGAATAGTCACATGTCCACACTCAACTGCAAGGGAACCCGAGACACAGTCAATTCACACAATCAAGAACAGGAGACAATGATTCTTGGAGAAGAATGTAGGTTCTGCCTATATCTGCTACTAGATTAGGCAAGTTATTTTGTTAAAATTTCCCCAATGACTATGAAACATAGGCATTTTATAACTTTTACATAAAGGATTAGTAGATAATTTAATGAAACCCCATTATTGAATAACTCCCTAAGAGCGGTGTTCATGTGTCCTCTTCTCCCTTCTTCCCTCTTTGCCTTCATCCTCCAGGGATCTCTAGAAATTCCTATAGAACATACATTATTGAATATAATTGATGTATGTTTAATAAAATGTTTTAACCAATACTGTTTTCAAAAAATACTAAATTCATTCATGCTTCATTATCCAATGTTATTTTATGTGTAAAATCAATTGTCCTGTACCATTTATTGAACACTCTAAACTTTCCTACAAATGAGGGATACCACTTTTTATATATCATGTTATGGTTTAATGAATCTGTTGTAGGGTTCTCTGGTTTGTTGCCATGTTCACTCACTATTCTTATTACTTTGTTTTAATTATCATAATTTTATAATAATTCTTTATGTATCAAAGAGAAGTACCTTAGCCCCAAATAATAATTATCCTTCTCCAAACCATACTCTTCTGTTTGATCTTCCTACTATGCTTTCGATTCAATCTCTTTGGTAAATAAAAATCTTTTGAGCCAAAATGACCATGAGAAGCTCTGTGTACCCATTTTTATAGATCAACCTTGAGTGGTTAAAGTTCCTGGAAATTAATTTAAGAGCATATACCAAAAAAATATATATTTATTCAGAAAAATACATTAAGTCTTAAGAAGAACAAGAGTCTGGACACTTGAGCAATGACTTTATTCTTCTCCTTCATCTCCAATCCAGTCCCAGGTGTGGCTAAGAAAATAGTTGTCCCACTCCTTTAATTTTCAGGTAAGGGATATGGTATCTCCCCAGGAAAATCAGGCACCAGTATTTCTCATTCCCCTAAACTCCAAGTTGCAGAGATGAAAATCGTGGGAGGTGTTGTCAAGAGAGTGGGGGCTTCCTTCTTCCACTTAGCTCCTACTCATAAGGCAGAGGTACATTCCAGCAATGGCAAATGAGAACATTGGGGCTCTGATCCCCCATTATTCTCACTCACTTATATGGTAAAATTTCCACTCTGGGAGAGGCAGGCAAAGCAGATGAGAGGCTACTGCCTCCATTCAGCGGGGATTCATTCTGAGAGAAAGCAGGCCCTGTTCCCTCCTCCTGCTATGGGAAAGATCAGGGGAAAAATGTCCCAGGAATAGACAGTCCATAACAAAAGAAAACTCTGAAGCTATTCCCATAGAAATTGCCTTAATTTGAAAGAGTGTGGTTAAGTTCAAACAGGAGACTACTCCCAAAACAATGGCAATTTGGGGGTAAGCAACAAGACCAAGGCTGAGCTTAGTCTATACAGTTTACCAGAGAGAATCAGGCAAGGACACGGCCCCCAGTGAGTCCTGGGGTCTGTATAACCTCAAGACTCACCTCAAAAACACCTCTTCAAAGGAGTCTGGATTTAACAGGGTCAGGCTGTGGGAAGGTTTATGCCGCAGGCATCATGAAAACCAACAGAACAATCAGCCTGCAATGAGCGGGACTGGGGGGAATGCCCACAGAAGCAGACAGCTTTGCAGAAGACCCGGGGAAGGCATGGTTAAAGGGACCCTGCCAGAGCCATGCCCTCCCTGCAGGGACTGTGCTCCTCCATGACTGCACCCTCTGAGGGGCAACATCAGTCCCTTCAGCATGAGGGGGGAGGGCCAGAATTCCAATTCTTCACAATCTCACATTAAACCACATCTTAGGCCCTAAAACAAGCTTCCAGTAAATTTTAGTTTTGAAATCATACACAGTATGGGTTCATACCACAACAGAATAAAATTATAAATAAATAATAGAAATAAATTTGGAAAACAGATACATTGGAATTAAAGAACGCACGCCTCCTCAACCAATGAGTTAAAGAAGAAATCACAGGGGAACTTTAAAATATTGTGAGATTGTAACAGGGGGCATCTGGCCAGACCGCTGGGAAGAGGGGGGAGCAGGCACCCCAAGGCCAGGCAGGAGGCTGCCCTCCCCGGAGCAGGAGGCTGCCTGACGCAACAGTGTGACACTGTGACGCACCCGGTGTTAACCAGCCAGCGCGTAGCATGTGTTGCCTTGGCAACCAAGCAGTGCGGTGTGCGCCACAACAGGAGGAAAGCTGCCAGCGTGTGACTCCACACTCCTGGGTGCGGGTGAGCGAGCCAGCGCGTGATGTCCCGCCCGGGCAGACACTGTGCCCCTGCACGCGGCGAGAAAACCTCCTACCGGCTTCCGGATTGGTGGCGGGAGGAGGGGAAGAGATGCTGTAAGGGCTGACGCATGTGATGGACATCAGCCTAGACTGGCTGGCAAGGTGGACGCTCCCACAGTGCACAGGATTTGGGGGGTGGGAGATTTAAACGGAGGGCTCTTTCCATCGCCGTCCTGGTCAGGGGTCCGGAGCATTAACGGACGCAGTGGATGCCGGGCCCACCCACGGCGCTTGCCTTGCTCTTGCTCACCCGTCAGGAGCAGGCTGGGGCAGGACATGCGCCTCATCAGTAGCAGCCTGCGGGGCACTATGGCCCTACACCGCGCGCATCCCAGACTGCACCCCTTCTCTCGCTCTGAGAGCAGCACACAGATGTGTGGGCTGGGAATGTTCGCTGGCCCCAGAGGTGTGATCAGCCTTGAATGCCGGGCCGTGAGGACAGAGCCTCTTGCAGGAGTGGCTGCAGTGATCTGGCAGCGTGCCTGGCACCAGAAGGAGGAAGCTGTGGCCAAGCAATGGAGATGCTGACCCCACAAGTGTGCCCTCCAGGGGGAGAGAGAGCCTGGAGCTGGAAACACAGAGACCCGTTTGACTCCGAGCCTGGGCCCCGGGAGAAACTACAAGAATGGAGCAGGGTGTCTGGACACTGACTGTGATACCGGGGTGGCTGATTTCTTTCCGTATTTTTCAGAAGACAATGACGTGGAGCTGGGGAGTCCCCAGCTCTCTCAGATTGAGCACCCTGTTAATAAAGACCTTTTTCCTTCTTCACCAAGTATTGTGTTATGCCTGTGTATGGCAGCAGGTGGTTGAATCCCATGCCATTCAGTAAGAGAATGAATAAAAATGAAGACACAGTGTAGCTGCACTTACTGGGTGCAGCTGAACTGGTGCTTATGGGAACATTTAGATAAGCCAACACCTCCATAAGAAGAAAGATCTCAATCAATAGCCTAAACTTTTACCCTAAGACACAGAAAAATAAATTAAAAGATAAAGAGAAAGTATACAAAAGAAAAAGAAAAAAGGAAGCAAATAGTAAAAATCAGAGAAAAATTAATGAAGTACTGAAGAGAAAATAATAGATAAAATTAATAAAACCAAAAGTTGATTTTTTGAAAGATCAAGAAAATTGGCAAAACTATGGTAATACTGACCAATAAAAAAAGAGAAGATTCAAATGACCAAAATGAAGAAAAAAAGAGGAAACATTATCAGAAGTATAAGGGATTATAAGAAGATACTATTAATAATTGTATGTCAATAAAAAAAGGATAACCTAGATAAACTGACTCAAAAAGGTATCAGAAATCTGAATAAACTAATAACAAGTAAAGAGATTGAGTTAGTGACCAAAAAACTTCCAACAAAGCAAAGCACAGAACCAGATGGTTTCATTGATCAAATCTACCAAATGTTTAAGGAAGATTCAACACCAATATCCTCCTCCTCCTTCTATTTTTAAACCTGTCATTGTCACTGCTGGATCCAAAATTCAAAAGCATGTATGCACACACCCACACACACAGACCTACTTCAGAAAACTAATGTATTAAACAGGAGAAAGCAAGACTTGCATAAGGCAGTAAGTTTAAGGAAAGAAAGGCCAGAAAGTGACAATGCATTGACATAGTTTTATAAATTAGTTGATTTGAAAAGGAATCAAAGAACTCAGAATTTAAGGCCCAGGAGACAGCATGGATACTAATGCCACAGAAGAGGGGGATAGAAAATCTGAGCCCACATGGGAGACATATTGGCCTCTTGGTGAATCCTGTCTGCTCAGGTTTTCCTAAGTCATTTGTTTCTTCTTATTGTTATTGTTTGGGGACAAGTGATTAGTTTTTGAGTAGGAGAGGTGTGAGAAGATCAATTATTAGATGGATGCATTTACTAGACTGATTTATGTAGCTTAGGAAAAGAGGTATCAAAACCACACATTCGCTGTATGCATGAAAGGCTAAGCACCTAGGAACCAGCAGACCTTATTTGGAGAGAAAGAAGCACATAGACTGACTACAGTCTCGTCCTCTGCACTGCCCTGCACATGCCCCAGAAGTCACAGTGCCAGGTGGGACCACAGTGCCAGGCACACCCTGAAGACACAGCAGGAGCACCTGGGCCATGGTGAGGTCCTTTGATGGGCAGACCTTGGTAGCAACTGATGACAAAGAGTAGACATGTTCAAAAGCACAGATGACAGTTGTGCAGAGCTCCCAGAAGTAACCTGAAGAGACACTAGTGGGAGTGAAGGCACGATCACTTAACACTGGTGTTGATTGCTCCCAAAGAGCAGTGAAGCTCAAGGACACGCAGGTACAAGGGGTGCAGACAGGTCACTCATCACAGGCAAAGGCTTGAGTTGGGTTTTTGTGGAAGCAAATCACCTACATTTAGACTGGTTTGGGCTGTGGAAGGAGAAAGGATTATTAATTGGGAGTGAGGCAGAGGAATGTAAGAAAAAGAGCTTTGGAGACATTGTCTCCATTCTGCCATTTTACTCACGCTAACACATTTTTCAAGAATGCTGAGACTCCAAACTTTTGTGTTTTGATGAAAAAGAGTTGAGAAAGGGGAAAAATAAATCAAATTAAAATGCATCCTTAAATAAAGACATTTAAATCACAGAATGTAGATGAGAACTTTTAGGTATTATCCATAAGAGGCCATTATTGCAAAGCTGTACATATTAAATTCTGCTCAGTTTAAAGGCAGCAACATATTGGTGCTGGTAAGCTCAGTTTCATTAAAACAGGAAACCATCACTCCTGTTTGAACGTCTATATTTCATTTCAGTGGCCTGATCACAACTGCTTTAGAGAAATTCCTTAGGCTATTTTCAGAGAAGTAGTTTTTCAACTACAGATTTGGTTGCTTTAAAAATGTATGAGCCTCTTGTTTTTTGTACCCTTTGAAATCCCATTTCAAGCAAACCTTTTTCCTTTGCCCTAAGTGTTCACCAGAGACGTTTATTTTAAATACATATCATACGCTAGATCAATACTAGATGAATCATCAAGTAATTTACATCACACTTAATTTCAAATATATCCTTTTTCATATTGCCAAGTTTCTACAGACAGCACTTTTCTTTGGAGCAGTGCTAAGAAAGAAAATAAAACTAAATAAAATTAAGGAGTAATTTCTGAAATACTATTAATAAGAGTTGTTGCTATTGATACGGGCAGTGTAAGAGTGAACGTTGCTTTCAACACAAGTTGAGGTGTTTTAGGCGTCATAAGATTGATAATGTACCTTTTACCCCTTAATTCTAAAAAGCTGAGTATGTTACATAAATAAACAAAATACTGAAATTAGCATTCAGAGGATTTTTATAACCCAAGGGATAATACTGTTAATTGCTCAGATTTGAGACTTATTTAAAATTATAGAACTTTTAACACTTGATCGTTTCATAATTGAAATAAATTGTTCATTATCTTTGTAAATGTCAAGTTTACCTAAACTAATGACTAAGCTGAGCAAAACCCGAAATAACATTTTTATATATCTATTTCTATAAAAATATTAGAAGAAAATGATTGTAATACCATGGAACTTTTGTAAATAGAGGAAGTACAGGTCATTGTTAAACAAAGCTAATGCCTTCCTAAAACACTAATCTTTTAGTTGCATACAAGTATTAATAATTTGAAGTAAATAAAAAGAGAAAGACTGAACTGTGTAACCCACACTCATTCTGTATTAATGTGGGATCATGGGATATAAATATGGAAATGTAAATCGAATTAGAAGCCACTGCACAGAAGCCCAAAATGTACCGATGCTATTAGAGGAAACTGGTGACCCCTGTAAATGCGACCCCAGCAGGCAGCAGGGACCGGAGAGGCCACCTTTCCTAAACCTGTCAGGAGAACTTTCCTTCTGGCTCAGTGGGTCTTGGGGGGCCACACAAAACGACAGGAACACGGCCCTCCTTGAGGAGAGCAGGAGCAATACAAGAGCGTTGGTCCGGTCAAGATAGGCTAAAGTATATAAAACAAAACGGGTTAACTCTTGGCAAGCAAGATGGCTGCCCGTCAGCCCTGGCATTTTGGTTCATGAAGAAAACTACCTATGTCATGCCTGCAGGGTGGAGTGTTCAAGATATCTGCACATGGGACCTGAACAGACACGTCTGTAGAGGTGGAGTACCCAAGGATAAGTCCACCCAGAAATTCCCAACTCGCCCTCAGGGCTGCCAAGACACTTACCAGGAGATGCAGAGGGGTGGAGCACACGACCCTCGGGGTATAACTGAGGCAGGCCCCAGAGCCCCGAGCTCCGCACGCCAAGGTCCTGCTCTGCGCCGCACGATCCCCTGACGGCCGTGGTGCCCAGGCTCTGCCCTGCTGGGCCGAGGACTTTGCCCCACGCCCACTGTTTTGTCTCCTGGACCCGCAGACTGGGCCTCCGGGACTCGGGTTCGCTCTCCGTAATTCTTCCCTGGGATGTTATTACTGATTGTTTCTGGGTGATTAGTTTCGTTGCTAGATTAGTATAGATTTTGATTAAATTTGCATTAATAGGAGCCGAGTGAACCGGCGTTAATAAAGTCTTGAGTGAATAGCATAGTCACCTGTGTTGGCCCCCTGTTATTGCTCAGTGCCGATGTCACCTGTAGGAATGGTGGTCACACAGGTGACGCAGACAATCCGAGCAGAGGCTGAAGGCTCACATAGGAAAGACTATATCCTGACACGCACGCTCCCGACACGCCCCAGGAGCACTTGGTTCGGCCAGGCGCAAAGGGAGGGGGGCTGCAGTGTGGGGGAGGAACCCGGGCCTTTCCGCCTTCGCACCCAGGAGCCGCGGTGACATCTGTGCAGCCAGAGGACAGTGAGGGCCCCAGCGGACATGGCAGACTGCAGGGCCCCGAACTCTGCGTTGTGCGTCAGCGCCCACCTAGTGTGACACATGCAGGTGGAGCCAGACGGTCGGGCCCACGCGCCGCCCCCCTCTCAGCGCCTGAGTCTCGGGCTCAGCCTGAGGGACAGGTTACACTGGGTGGAACCGAGGCACCGGAACGCTGTAAGGAAGTGTCTGACGTGAGGGCACCGCAGGAGAAACACGAGGAACCAGCAAGGAAGAGTGTCTGTGGTTAGCATTTGCTTGCAGGAGCCTAAAATGGGGCTCGGATTTATTCAAGTACAGCTCTTTCCTTGGCTGACTTGTCCGTTTTCTGTAGTAAAATCATCAGAATGCACCTGCTGTATCTCTAACGTGCGGACGTGGTTTCACACTGCGCCCCTTTGGCTGAGCTCCGATGCTTCCCACACCCTGTCCCTCCCTGCGTGGCTCTAGGTTAGCGCCCTTGCAGGGACAGCGCTGTTGTGAGCTTTTCAAGGCTGTGGGCCAGGCTCAGCGTCCTCTGCGGGACACCCTGATGACGGGGTTCATGCAGTGAGAGACGGGTCCCGAGTATTTCTAGTGCGTTCCGGATTTTCCTTACAGATGAGTTTGTCTTTGCGGGCCTGGTTTGTTCTTGGTTTCCTCCTTTACGGTGCCTAGAAATTGCCCACCTGGCTAAATTTACATCAGAGCTTCCCCGTCAGCAAAACAGAGGCCACAGCACCTCGTAGACTTCAGCACCAGCTGCCTGTCATCTGGGCGGCTGGATTTTCTCGGAGCCCCAACCACACCTCCTTGGAATTTTTCCCCAGCTTCTCCCATAATCACTCGAGGTTTCAGTCCCGTAATAAATATTTCAGTTCGCATCACCTGCCAAACTAACAGACACAGGCATGAAATAGAGGGTTTATTTTTCCAATTTAACCAAAATTTTAATTTCTACTTTTCTATTAGTCAAACATACTTTCAAAATTAATTCAGAGTTCATTTCAATACTATTTTAGAACATTTTTCTCCACAGTGGTAAAATTTTTATTGACAAGAAGGTATTAGTTAAAATAATACAAGTTGTTTCTTTCTTGGTTTGGGGCCACAGGATAAACATAATACGTTGTCTTCTGATAAGAGCAGACTCTGCACTGTAAAGAGGAGACCATGGCCACTCCCCATGTTATTTACATTATCTGCTGTGGTTTCGATCTGTACTTTGTTCTGTGATTATCACCTTTTTAGTGCTTCATTTCTTTCAGTGTATAAACCTGCATGACATCTGAAATGCATTTTGACAGAAAGATGTTTGAAGTCACAGGCTAGTCACCATTCAGAACCTGGAGGTAACACTCATACCTGAGCTGACTTCCTGAGGTGGTGTAATAATATTATCATAAGAGCAATAACAACAAAATGGTAGCAGGAAAAAGATAAAATTTAAAACAAATACCACATGCAGCACTTGCAATTTTCATATGTAAACTCATCTAATCTCTATCGTAGGACATTGAGAAATTGATGTTATTATTCTAACTTTAAACATGCAGTGTCGAAATCTCAAGCACATTTAAACATTGCTTCTAAATTATACAGCCCATAGTGGCAGAGAAAATAAAATATTTAAACTCAAATCTGCTTATTTTCAAAGACTATATTCTTTACACAAAATTTCTCCGCTTCTCTTCATAACTCACCAGTTTTCTTTCATTCAAAATTCAACATTTTATGTTAAACAATATAACTATTTTGCATTCCTGCATATAGTTTATTTACTTAAAACCTATGAATCTTAGTAGAGGGAGTTAAAGGTCTTAAGATGAAATGTTATTGATGCCAAGGGTAACATATAAACTTTTATATGGCTACTTTCAAATACCTTTTCCAAAATTACCAAATCTGATGGATATCTTGGACATCATGAAAAACGCGAGGCTATGACAACTACACAGAAAAGCACAGAGAAAAGCTGGACCATCTGGGTCTTGAATTCATGGTGGGATCCTGATGGAATAAGAGTCCCCAGCACTGCTTTAACTCAGCCAGTTCTGGAAAATGACAAGATTCATCTCTCTTAGGACATCACAGTACTCTGCTTGTTGAAGATCTGGGGAGAAAAAGAAAGAGATGTGTGCACTGGCTCCAGTCCCAGTTTAAAACTGGTCTGCCCACTGGTTCCTAGAAGCTTGTCTGTAAATGCCATCTGCTCCTCTAGTCCCCCGAGATGAGGTCCATGCCTCTTCGTTTTGTGCATTTCCAAAGTACAGCATTTAGGGTAAGCAACAAAAAGTATAGCCTCTCTTCGACAATATGTTCATGAATCTCTTTTCCAGAAATAACTCTTTCATGACAAAAACTGACGGTTATTTTGATGTTTTGGATTTAAAAGTACAGGAGAGAGAAAACGTGTAAGAGAAAAAGCTGAGCTCTACAACTAATCAAGTCATCAAAAGCCCAAAGATGGAGCATGAGTGATAAGTGACAAATATGTATTGTAATTTAACAATGAACAGTTATCAAGAAACCTGTCAAATGTATTTTCTCTTGGGCAAGGTCATATTCTCAATCAATAATTCAACACTTCTCCCTTAAATAGCCACACTTCTCAATTTAAAACAATAAAATTCACAACACAGGAGTATCTTGGTTTGGATCATAATCTGATAATCCACTTATTCACTTCTTCCTTAGAAACATTACGATTACTGTCTGTGCATATGTGTGCACCTGTGTTTTAACCCACGGAGTTCAGCGGCTAGAAGCTTATTCAAGCTGCACTAGAGAGAAATATTAACTGCACAGGTGGTTTGCTTCCCATATATTCCTGCTACCTTGAAAGCACCAGTGTGCTACCTGGGAGGTCAGAAAGGCTTTGTAAATGGACCTTAAAAGAGGCTGCAGCTACAGAAGATGCAAGTGATCTTGCCCATGGCCCGGAAAGGTCCCAGTCTCTGCGTTGGTCTCAGCTCAAAAGCATCTTTCTTGGAGCCACAACCCTGATTCCCCAATCCCTGTCTGGGTTAATTTGCTCTGTTAGATGATACTTTTTTTCTCACAACTTATCTCAGTTCATAGGATGATTTGAACAAAATGTTTAAGGCCCGTGGGGGAAACAATGTATTTTGTTTTCACCCCTTGCATCTCCTTGGAATATTGAAACAAAATTTAAATAAATAATCCACAGCTAGTGGTACAATCTGGCCTAGAATCTAAGTCTGCTCTTCATCATGGAAAACAAAGGCTCAAGTGCTAAGAAGAGACATGTGACTCCCTTCCACGAGGCAGAACGCAAATTTAATGTTCCTTACAGAACACGATAGGAGCAAAACCACCTTTGGAGAGAAAGCAGGGCAGGCAGTCACACACTGGAGCAGTCAGCTTTAGTATTAATTGTGCTACTTTTGTATTTCTGAAGGGCTAATGGCTCAGACTCACCTCACTGCAAAAAAAAGATAGTTAATGGCAAAGGAGAAAAGAAAGAGGGGAGAGGAGAGGAGACAGAGGGGGTAGGGGTGAGGGATGGATGGTGGGCATGAGGAGTTGGGGTGGGGGTTGGATGGTGAGGGATGGGGGTGAGGGTGAGGGGTAGGGCTGAGGGTGAGAGGTGGAGGGTAAGGCAAGAGGATGGGGGTTTATGCAGCACGGACTGGCCCAGTCAGATGAGGACAGCAACGTGTCCCTCACTCAGCGACTGCTGTCTTTCCTGACCTCAGCCTGGGTGGCTCAGGGCAGGGATCCTCTCGCAACCAGAGCAGGGAAGGCTGGTGACTGACCCTAAACAGGATCTTCCTCATGGCCTGGCTACAAGGATGAGAAGGTTTACTGAAGGTCAAGTTCCTAACACAGTTTCTGGAGTACAGTTCATGTTACCTAATCAGGGACTGTGATTTTTTCTCAGCAAATGCTAGATGCCATTATCATTATTGATGATCTTGTTTTTATCCCAATGCTGTGAGTGTTTGTCTCTGAAAGCTGAGATTGTGCCTGTGAGGTCCTGTTCCTGTCATAAAACCACTGAGGAATGACATCCAAGTTTGAAGTAAAAACTATCCAAATTGGTCTAACAAGTGGGCCAGGCATAATTAACTAGTTGATATTTGTAATAGTGTCAAAAATAAATAAATGAATAAACAAACAAGCAAATAAAATAATAAACAGCCAAAAATTAAAATATAAAAGTCAGCAAAAGAAACTAAAATTTTTAAATAAAACATATTTATGTTATTTTATGTGTTCAATGATTATAGAAAATTCAGACAATTATGACAAAAAGAATTATCCTTTCTTCCCTCAGATAAAGAGCTTATATAATAAACACTTAAAAAAAAACTAGAATCTTTCCTATGTGTTTTATATTCTATGATGTAGGTGATGCAAAGAAGTCAATAATACATTTTCTAAGTTTCAATATGATATACAATATTAAGTCTAAAATATGCATTTTCTTCTGTTTAGAGGAAAAATAATTAGAGATTGTTCAAATATATTATAAATAGGAAGAAAGTTTATATCATCATCTGATAATCAGATTATTGTCATCTGATAATAAACACAGATAATATCTGGTTGACATTAAAAATAGGTAATTAGAAAATATCATTTCTATTACAGTGAATATCTATTATTGCCTTACTTAGAAGATTTTTTTACCATTCATTTCATTTAGACTGACTGGGTGTAGTTGAATATAAAGAGCAAACATAAATTTTTAAATATTAATTACATTCTCAATATTCATTAGTAAGACAAAATATAAGTTTAATAATTTTAAGGTATATAAATAAACTATTTGAAAAAATTTAAACAGCTAGATAATTCATAAATTGTTTCTGAATTAAATAAACTCAAAATGAAATTGAATGAACACATCCAATTTTGTCTTCAAAATTAACTTAATACAAACACAATTTTTAATAAAATTACTTTCATCTTCAAAAAAATATTTCTACTAAAATTAAATGGACAAAGCATAGGGACCTAATAAGCTATGGTCTAAGAGTTTAAATTTGATGGCAACATCTTGTCAAATGCCGACAATTAGTTGATTAACAAGGACCTTGCTTTGCTTGCACAGGCTGGGAAAACAGTGCGGGGTCGTGTGTCCCAGGAGCTCAGAAGTGTGGTGTTGCTGACAACGCGCTTGTTTCTAAGTGAGTCTGGATCCTCCTTCGAGGCCCAAGCCTAGGAATGTAAACAGACACCAGCGAAGAAAGAGGAGCAGCGAGCTGCGGAGGATGCTTCATCCAGCTTCTTTTTTTCACTCCCTTGGAGGCAGTGCAAGTCAAAGGAGTTCATTAAACAGCAAAATCTCAGCAAGCATCCTGATAACAGTCACGCTACACCTCTTTTATTTTACTAGTGGGAAATTTAAAAAATGCAGTTTCTTTTGTCACTACACTCTGATTTCATTATTACATTTTTCTTCTCTAGTTGAAAACATCCTAGATCCTATCTTATTATTCCAATTTTCAAGAGACATTTGTATTTAAAATGTTATTCACATTTCATTATAAAAGCAATCTCTACTATTGTTTAAATCCTAAAAATTCTTGAAAAAAATTACATCTAATTTTATCAGTTTATTACTGTAGAAACACACCAGGCCACCTTCTCCACAAAAAATATTTTAAGAACTATATCACTGTCCAACGACAAGAAACTTCATAAAAATTCATTAAGTATCAGCATTCTGACTTCTTTTTCAAAGGGCAACATGTTATTTTTCACCAGAGGGACATGATATTTTAAATGCTTCTGAATTATGGCAAACCAAAAAATAAAAAATAAAAAAAAAATAAAGAAGTCACGATCACCAAAATTATTTTCATGTATATGAATACCTTTAAATTCAAAAAAGAAAAAGAATTTGTCATTGGGCACACCCTGGCATGAGCCTGGGGTACAGGGATGTGCAGTTGAAGAACGAGGCCCAGCCACAGGGCACAAGGACAGCTTATCTAGTGGCAAGTGGCAGAAGGGCTTTCCCTGGGCTCCAGCAAACCAGACTGCAGCACTCACACACCTGCCCAGTGTCAGAGCCTGGCAGGTGGGCTTCTCTGCTAGGACAGGGGGTGAAGGGACCCACCTGCAGCTCTAGATAGATTAAGAGGTTTGACTTTAACAAACTCAGTGTGTGACGAAGGCTGTAGCCTCTACTGGGTGCACGTCTTGAGTCCAAACTTGTTACACTCTCTTTGTTTAGATATCTACAAGCCAACAGTTAACACACAGAGACAAATAAAGTAATTTTTTGATGAAATCCAGTGAGTGCCTTCAGGGACAAATGTGAACTGAGTCTCCAGGAGCAGTTAATATAACAGTTTATGGAGTAACTGCAGGTAGGAGGGAGCCTTAAGGATGAGCAGCTCCCATGGCAGGGCAAGCAGAGGGGAAGCTGGGGAGCACCCTGACTTCCAAAGATGTGGCTCCACTGGCACATGGATGCCTGGCCTGAGAGCTGAACCGAGTCACCTTGAAGGTATTCATTCCAGGTAGGTAGGCATAATGCCAAGATCAGGGGTCCAGAGGAACTAATGTGAGGAGCTGGTGGAAGACATTAGCCAGAACGTGCATTGCCCATGTCATGAAAGAGTAGTGTTTCTCCTAAAGAGTCCATGTGCGTGGACCCCAAATAAGATGTGGGAGGAGGGCTACATCCTAAGCATTTATGGTCAATCAAGAAAAACCTACAGACACAGGACAGTTAAATGTGAATAAATAACAGCATGAATAAACAAAAACAAACAAACAAACAAATGACCTGTTCTTTCCTCTCTTGACTTCTTCACTTCTTTCAACTTCTGGAAAAATAAGTCGTGTGCCCAAGATGTCATTCAGAGCAGGAAGATGTGAGCAGTCACATCATGTGTCAGCAGGTGGAGGGCAATTAAGGTGTTTATACTTAAATTGGGTTCTAGTTATTTAACAAGCTGTTTGTATCATAGAAAATCATAAATGACAGAACACTAAATCTTATAATGTTCTCAAAATTAGCATTTTAATATTTTAAACATATTCTTTTAAGAGTTTGAAAAATATTTATTCTAATAACATTTCTCTAGGTAAGAAAATTCTTTTCTGTATACCATAACTACAATTATTTGGTGTTACTTTGGTTAATTCTTTCTAGTCCTAGTACAAGGAAGATTGCCAAAACAATTTAACAGTAAGCCAGAAGTTAAAAAACAAAAAAAGTGGCAAGAGTTTGCTATAATAGTCTAAACGCAGATGATATTTCTCACTTTTTCTTGATATGGAAGAAAAATAGTTTTGTGAGGCATGACTATTTCCGAAAGTCACTCCACAGATGCATCATAAGGTTAGAAGCCATAATTATCATAACATGGTATATTAAATCAGCAAGTTTCATAGTTACATGCTCTTTGTTATAAAGAGTAAAGACTACTATGCAAGTGATGCCACCTATTAATAAGGTCATGTTTATGCCTAAATGGCCACAGGAAGTTAAAAGTAGGACTCAATCCATCTGGATTCTTTGCTTTTTGTTCCAATTTAATGCTGCAAAATGGTTTCCTTTGTCACTGGAAGCTAAAGATTTTGATTGATTTTCTAATAAAATTTGAATGTCTTAGTGAGAACAACATAGTCGACTTGACAGGAGACACATTTAATCGAAAATGTCAATGCGCTCACAGTGGAGGGACAGACCCACCTCAGCGCAGCTCCTGAAGCAGCATCCTTTGTCACTCTTCACAAAGACTGCAGTCGCATGCATGGGAACGGGCCGTGCACAGGCAGCAAGGTCATTTTTGCACTGGGGCCTCCCAGACGGTGACATCCGGAGGAGCGCTCTCTTGGTTTATCCCGGCCGCCTGTGTTCTTGCAGAAGGTGGAGTACGGGCCCAAGCAATCTTCTTCTCAGTCTTTAGACTTTTGATCTAATGTTTATATTCCTGAACCTGAACACTAACCTTCTGTGTATCTACTAAGCCTTAGTCTGCAGGTTTTAGCTGTTCACAGAAGAAATCCAGTCTCTAGGAGAGGCATAAGGAGATGGAATATGTACTACCTGGTTGACCCTGAGGATTTCCAGGGGACACGCAGGTCCCCTGCTCCATCTGGGTGCCTGAACAGTCCCTCCACTGTTAGGCTTAAGCATAACCCATGGGGGATCTGTAAACTGTAAGTTGGTCTAATTTGTTTTCTCATTTATAGATATAATTTAGTTACAATCCTTGGCTGACCTTAGTCAATCATATACCAGTATTCCTATCAGCACTGTTCTATGTACTCTCCATGCATGACCTTGTCAAGTCCTCACAACAGTGGGTACTAATGAATCCCCACTCCCACAGTTGTCCAAAGTCACAGTAAGGAAGTGGCATGCCTGAGATCTGTCCCTGTTCTTCACTATTTTCTTGTGCTGTACCACCCAGAGTGCCAATTTTTTTAAATTGATTTTTTAGAGAGAGAGGAAAGGCGGGAGAGAGAGTGAAACATTGTTTTGTTGTTCCACTTATTTATGCATTCATTGGTTGATTCTTGTATATGTCCTCCAGGGATGAAACCCACAACCTTGGCACACCAGGACAATGCTCCAACCAACTGAGCTACCTGGCCAGGGCTGGTGTGCAAATTTCTTTATACTTCTTTCTAAATTGGATTATTGTTTCAAATTTCTGTATACTTTCTGGAAAGTTCCTCAAACAAATGTCAGAAGTAATATATTTGATATTCTATTTGAGAAATGCAGTAATCAATACAAATCAAAGTTTTCAATTGTAGCCATAGATTTTTCAAGAAATACTCTTTTTGAGAAATTAAGTTTTGAGCAGATAGTAAAGCCATTTAGGTAAGTGCTAAAGGTGATTTTAAATTCAAGATCAAGAGTAGTGAAAAATAAGTGATTCTGTTCTTTCTGACTAAACAGAAACTAGAGAATGAGGCTTCATTCTAAAGCCCATCAGAAAAGGTTGTTATTTGTTGGATTTTTTTTATTGTTATTTATTTTCTTAGTGAAAATGTATCCTCATTCTTACGTATTGATTTCACCTTAGCATTACACAAAGTTGAGGCAACATCCCCCTCATTACCTCATTTATTTAAAAAATATACAACCAGACCTTAGAGGGAAAATGTCCCTGGTATATTTGCAATATGAGTTTAACAAAAACAATGGTAGGATCTATGAATTAAAAAAGATTACTAATATTAGTGATAATTCACATCTGTGTGCAGAATAAAACTTAAAACTATAAATTAATGTAATATTTAAAAATCCCACACCAAAATCATTCTCATTTCAATAAAGCTATAGACCTCCAAACCCCCAAAACATTCAGAATCACTTTAATCCCATTTCTATATGGTTCTTTTATATTAGATATTTTAATGAACCATAAGAATTCATATTCAGAAATGTTAATTTCATCAGTTCTGATGGTTATTTCTAAATTCATAATTCTACATCTCCAGGTAAGCAGGATAACATTTTCCCTATTTCTTCTGTTCTGTATTTTATTCGCATTTTAGTTACTTTGTTAATTTCCTCTTTTAATCTTCTTTTCTTTGCTAGTGATTTATTTCCTTCTCTTTCCAATTAACCTCCTGATAAACTGTGAGTCTCGTAGTTTTTCTTCGCTGAACTCACTGCTCTATATTCTGCTCCTTGCCCACAACTGAGGGCCCAGACTCCCTCCTCTTCTCCTCTCACCTCTTCAAAGACATCCCGGAGACCTCAGTGCTTGGTCAGCCGGTTTCACAGGGACATCGATTTTTCCCGGGTCAATAATGAAACGGGCTGACTCTGCAAAGAAACCACGAGGAACGGCCGGCGAACCCTCCCCCAGCTCAGCCACATTTATTGATGATAACATGTTATTTCATACCATTTTCTTGGCGAAAAGGAGGGTGACACTGATGCTCTATTTTAGGGGACAGCAGAATGTTACATGCGCTACATGGTCACTAGTGGTCCCTCCTTCAGCCTTCTCCCCCATGACCGTAAGTAGCAGGGAAATTCATTTGCAACATAAACTTAACACTTCATTTTAGAACACGGTAGCAGAAGTATTTGAAAAATATATATAACTTACCATTTCATGGCCTGAGAAGGTTTTTAAAACTAGACTATAAATAACTTTGAAGGTAGCATCGCTTCTGCAACTGCAAACAGTCTGTAAATTATTCCTTCATTGGTATGTTTAGGGATAACAGATTCCAAAATAACCTGCCAATTACGTGAAGAACGTGACAGGCGCGGCCCAGGCCAGCGCTGGGCTGGGGCAATGCGCGTGTTCCAAAGGCAGCGCAGGGGAGCGAGGCGGCAGCATCCGCGTTCCGGGGCGTTCCCAACTCCTTATGTTTCTAATCACAACAATATTTATGTTGTTTCCTTGTGAATTAAAAGATTAACATTCTCTCCCTCTCCACTTTCAATGAATGTTATTGACTTTGAAACACGATTTCAAATTATCACGGTTTCGTTGTCAAACTGCTTTTTCTTACACATTTATCTCAGTCACTGCTGCGGTCAGCACAGGATTAAAATAATCATAGGACTATGTCTGCTTTGGGATATACTGAAACTGTCTTCTCGGCTTCCATCAAGGATGTTATCATGCATGAAGCCTTCCCATGATGTCTGCCCCTGTGCTGCCTTTGGGTGAACCCTAAAGTACCTTCCTGGCAGAAACTCACCTGGAAAACAAAGCGCACGGAGAAACGCGGCATGCAGGGCCCCCCCTTGTGGTCCGCGAGAGCTGACCCCATGGCGTCGGCTTGCTTCCCCCATTGGGTGACTTCTGCTCAAAGTGCTTTCCACCTTCGACTTCTCCGACAGCATACTCTCCTGCGCTCAGGTCACTCCTGTTTAGTCTCTTGCTCTACTCCCGCACCCTCCTACCCACCCTTTAAAAGTGGGTGTATCTCTCTTCCTTCCTGCACACGCCCCCTGGGATCCTCAACTCCTTTCACATGCCTTCAGTTATTATCCACACGGTAACACTCTTACGTGGACATTTCCTGACAGCCCTCCCCCCATCTATCTAACTGCCAACCAGACACCTCTAGGACCACATCCTATTGCCATTCCCAACTCCTCTACATATATCTTAAAACTGTCCAAGTTGACAAAGTAGTGCAATAACTTACATCAAGCCAGAAATCTGAAGGTCATCCTTAAAACCCAGACTCATTCTATCTCTTTTATAACCAATAACTTTCCCAATAATCTTACATTTCCTAAACCTAACCTCTTATCTCTCATCTTTTCCCCATCATGGCTGCCACTATGCTTGTCCAAATATAGTTAACACTTGTGCCCCAGGACATGTGCTGAGCACTCTAAACATATTGGATGGTGTAAATCTTTAGATACGGTCATTAACCTCAGTTTATACTTTATTATTATTTATCAAGGTTGGACAAAATAGATACTTTGAGCTGCAGGAATGGCAGTTTGGTCAAGTTTAACCTAATTGCCCCCCTATACTTAGGATGAACCCCAACATCATTAACATACTCATGTGGTCCCTGAGCTGTCTGCTGCTCATGTTCCAGGCCCATTTTGTACATTCTCTCCCATCACTTTCTAAACTTCAGCCCATGATGCAAAATTTTAATTTCACTTTCTTAATTACTGGCTTTTGCCTATGGAAAGCGTTCTGCCTTATTTTCACCTTTCCTCCTGTCCCTGTTTAACTCCTTTATTCCTCAATATTTCTACTGATCTCATTTCCTTAGGCTTGTCTCCTGTACTGCAATAGAGCCCCCTTAAAGGCGAGAGTCACATGTGATTTACACCTAAGTCGCCGCTGTACCACCATGACTGGGATATGATAAACAATAAAAACTTCATCAATTAAAATAGTTTTGTCACTTCTATGCTTGCAAATATATATTTATTGTTGTTGACATATCAAAACAGATTTTAATGCAATTTAAGAAATTATAAAACTGAGCTGCAGTGATGTTAAATTACTTAGCCAAAATTATATGCTTCATAAATATCAGACCTCAAAATCAACCCCAGGCCAACTGAGTCCAAAACTGACCAATATTTAGCTTTAATCCATATTTCCAACCAAGTATAGAAACTGGGCCAACACAAGTCAACTCAGTTGGTTAGAAATTGTCTTCAACATAGTTAAGGTTGTAGATTTAATTCCTATAAAGGTTCTCATTGTCAATATATGATACAATAGTTTTGACAGTACCATTGCATTTAATTTGACATTGTCACAGAAGGATCATATAAAATAATGGAAATCATTCACTACTACCTAAAAATGAACTAAGCACATTCCATCACATAGGATCTACATCAGAAATAGTATCAGAAGAATAGTACATACAAGATTTTTAACACCTCAGTCTAATATTGTTTTTATTTATGGCACTTTCACTTTTTCTTAAAGTGTGTTGGGGGTGGATGGGTGGGTAAACTGAAAAACCAGAGAAATATTCAGAAAGAACTATTCTAGTGAAAAGTATTTGGAATACATGGCATTCTTAGTTTTTCATATTTGAATATATTTTAAGCTTCAGACAGTGAAAATATCAGATCAAACTTATTAATGCCAAGATACTGCAACAGTAATTGATATGTAATTATTCTACTTATAATTGTTAAATAATAAGTAGCTGTGTACTTTCTTGTTACCTTGTCTTTTGTAGAAATGTGTCATTTTTAACAATCTAGTTTACTATGACTTGATGTCATACATAAGCATGTAAAAAGGTGTCATCATTACTAGTCATTAGGGAAATGCAAATTTGAACTATAATGAGGTACACTATAAACACGGTAGGATATCTAAAATTTAAAAGACTAATCACATCAAATATTGGCATATACTTGGCACAACTTGAACTCTCATACACTACTGGAATGTAAAAAAGCACAACTTTGAAAAGTAGTTTGGAAATTTACATCTCCCATATGATGTAGTCATTCTACTACTGAGTATACATATGCTCAAGAGAAAGAGAGCTTCTGGAGACCTGTATACAAATGCCCACAGCAGTATTGTGCTAACAGGCAAACCCTGAAACAGCCCGATGCCCAGCACAGTCAGTGGCCAACCCACTGCGGGATAGCCTCACAATGAAACATTACTCAGCAATAAAAAGAACAAACTGCTTACACAGAATACATATGGCCGATTCTCAAAATAATTATGCTGAGTACTTAAGTAGTCAGATGAAACACAGTGTGTTATGTAATTCTATTAATACAAAATCCTAGAAAATGCTAATTAACCTATAGTGATAGAGAGCAAGGGGTAAGGGGGGAATGAGATGGGTCTGGAAGGATTTCAAAGGGCAAGAGGAAGCATTGCGGTAATTGGTATGCCATCTATTGTACTTGTGGCAATGATGTCACAAATAAACACTTGCCCAAGACCATCAAGTTGTATTATTTAAATATACACAATGTTTTTTAGTCACTTATAGGTTACTAAAGTGGTTAGGAAAAAAAAGAAAAAATGTTTTAATGAAAATAGAAATTAAAAAAATAACATCTGGGGGGCTTAATATAGTGGTGAAAGGAGATACATGCCATAAAATGGGGAGAGGAGCAAGCAAAACTGCCATTATTCACAGATGGCATGATTGTGGGGGTGAGACACATTGTGGAATTTATACAACCTATCATTATTGATATATTAATTTAGCAAGGTTAAGTTAAATTAACTTTATATCTCTAGAGTAGGCATAAATAAATTTTGAAATTAAATTTAAAGTTAGTTAATTTTAAAATAATTAAATGTATCCCATTAAGTACCTATGAGTAAATTTAACAAAAGATGCACAAAACCTAAACATTATGCAACATGGCTGAAAGAAGTTAGTCTTAAATAATGCGACTAGATACCATGCTTCTGGTTTGGAAATTGTTAGCATATCAACTGTGTCTATACTGACCTACAGATTCAATGCAATCCCATCAAAATCCCAGTAGGATTTGTTTGTAGACATTGTAAGTTGATTTTTACGAGTATAAAGGGATACAGAGGATGTAGAATAGCCAGAACTATTTTGCCAAAGTCGGACATATGTAGAACAGTTTGACTTACAAAACCTTAACTTGGGAATTATTAGCGGGCTGTGGCTGTTAAGGCTGCGGGGCACATAGAGACAGATGGGGCAGAAAGGACGCAGGAAACAACCCTTACACACATAGACAGTTGTTTTTAACAGATGTACCAGGTAATTCAATGGAAAAATCGAAGCCTTTTCAACAAATGTCCCCAGAACAACTGGAAAAAGACAAACTACAATTTTTCCTTACATCACGAAGAAATATGAACTAAAAAGAAGCATTAATCCTAAAATCTATACTATAAAAATTCTAGAAGGAAACATAGCAGAAAAAAAATATTTTGAAAGTAGTTTTAGTTAACAAGAGCTATCTTAGTTGAGTCATAAAAAGAAAAGAAATGATAAACTGGACTTCATCAAAAATAAAAATGTAAGAAAAACGTCTGGTTTCCGGTGTAAAAGCATGCTACAAACCAGAGTAAATACTCGTATTCCAGTGCATATGTTTGGTAAAGGACTGGTGTCTGGAATAGATAATGTCTACAACTTAATGAGACAGCAACTGTATTTAAATGTGCAAGAGATATAACTGAGCACCCCACAAAAGATCTTTGAATTGATGATGAGCCACATGGGTGAAGCTGAAAAGATATTTTTTTAGAGAAAAAACGGGATCTCGGAAGAGTGGATACTGGATGTTTCCATCAACATGTGATTATAGAGAAGTGACTCTGATTTGTGCCCCAGAAAGAAGACAGTGGTGGCCTGGGGCCAGAGGCTGCACAACAGTGTGCACTCCCCTGCAAAGGACACAAAGGGGGAGGAGGCTACTTTGGGGACCAAGGAAATATTCTCTTTCTTGACTTTGAGTATGCACTTGTTGCATATTACATTGTGTATATATTTGTCAAAACTCACTGAAACGTGCTCTTAAAATGGGGGCATCTTATTTAATGACATTACATATTAATAAAGTTCATTTGAGAGCAAAATGTACCTATAATATTGTATAAATCAGAACTCAATAAAAGTGTGCAGAAAGCTATAGTCAAATATAATAAATGGGAGGGAGATAAAAGAGAAAAAAAATTCTAAGGGCGCCCTTTAGTTTCTCTCTTAAGGATTCAGATACTGTTCATTTCATAATAAATGACCATGAGCACACGAACTTGGGCTTAAGAGCAGATGCCTTCGTCTTCCAGACAGGCTGAGCTGCAGCCTCATTATCCCCGCACGTCCAAGGGTCGCTGCTACAGCCACAATCTAGACGCTCCTGGCTTGCCATCAGGTGCATCTGCGTGTGCCCCTGCTCGAGGGGATGTATTGAGTTTCTGAATGAAGAGCAGGTTGTGTCTGTGGCATGTAAGGACAATAAAGGGATGATGCCAGCGTGACAACCCCAAGTGATCCCACTTCCGGGCCGCAGGAACATCAGTTACTCTGGAAAAAAGAAAAAACCTTCATTTTAGAAGCACATATTGAACTTTTACTGAACTCCCAACAGAGTACTTGGCAGGTTGCTGACTGAGATGATCTAATAGGATTTCATGGAAATAAATGGCCAGGGAACAGAAAGTTACGAAATCTCTGCATGTGAAGGGCTTCACGAAGACTCTTCGTGTTTCTGACATAATGTAACCTACTCTGGATTCTGACTGCTTTGTCTAAGAGTTTACCTCTAACTACATTTTATTTTGTTTAAAAAAAAAAGCATTTTCTGCGGTTTAATATTTGCATTTGAAAAGAGCTGTCAGCACCGTAGTCATTGAGAATACATTATGTGATAATTTCAAAAATTATGAAAAAGCTGGTAGGGGAAACATTTTTGGCAAAAAAGGGGTGTTCAGTCTGTTTGAGTTTCTCCCAGGCCTGCTTGTACTTTTATATTACCAGCTATTTTTCAGTGGTTGAAATTAAATCAAGTGTAACAATTTGCATTAAGTCTTTCTTTATATTCTAAAAAGTAAATCATCAGCCTGGTAGACAAATTCATTTTTTCAGAAAGTTAGGTAGATGTACCAAGGCAATACGCTTAGAAAGTTAGAAATAAATCAAACATGTTAGTAATTTAGGGTAGGATAAAAATGATGCTCAAGACAGTGACCAGAGTTTAGATTTAAATAAACAGGTAACCAGCTACCTATGTGGAAAAGATGGATTCAGAGCTTGGTCATACACTTTACACTCAATTATTTCCAAATGGATCCAAGATCCAAATGTAAAATAACAGCATGCAAGCTCTGGAAGGCGGGATGCCCTCTAACTGTGAGGCATCACTGAGAACAGTGAGGAAAGATAAACTTGACTACAGTAATCAACAGCAACGACAGAACCGTGAAAGCCGCACTTAAAAGTGGAAAAACCTGACAAACAAATATAAAAGAAAAGTGGCAAGGAAAAAATTTGCAACTGTAGCAGATGGGCAAAAATACAAAAGTTCAGTGTCATGTTCTTTTTTGGAAAGGATGTGATGAATTGTGCACTTTCGTATACTGCTGGTGGGAGCAAAAACCCAGCCTTAACAGAGGAAATTTTGTCAATATTTTTCAATATAAAAGACACATATACTTCTCGACCTGAAAATTTCATATTTGGGAATTTACCTTACATGTATACACATACACACACTGGCAAAATGATCTTTGACTATTCATTGCAAAAATTGTTTGTGTTGGCAAAAGATTGAAGGAAGAACTTAAATATACATCAGTGAGGCATTGATGCACCTTAAATTATAATAACTTAAGTTAAAATAATTTAATTCAGTTTATTTAAAATTTTAAGCAATTTAAATTAAAGAATAATTATAACAATCCATAATGTGTGGAACTGTAAAAAATATAGGTTAAAAGTATGTACTAAAAGGAAAGAGTTCCAAGATATCTAAATATGAAAAGCAAGAGGCAAAAGAGTGGGTTCACATGTTTTCTTATGTGTAAATGGGAGGAAACAAAACTGTTTCCGTATTCACTTGCAAATAGAGAAAGGAACTCTAGGCGACCAGAAGAAATCAAGACTAGGAGTTCCATGAATAAATAGAGGATGAGCAGATTGGAAAGGGGCTGAAGCAGGTAGTGGAAAATTTGTTTCCTTCTTCTGTTATCAAATGTAACGAATGCGAGCTGGCCTTACCTCAGCCTAGCATGGCCCATCCAGGGCTCACCTGCTCCTCTTGCCCCTTGGGGTGGGAGCCTTGGCCTTGGAGAGACTGTAGACCACATGATGCAAAGGCTTTCTGCCTTTCTTTTGACAGCCAGAGCCAGGGGGACAGCCCTTAAGTTCAGCCAGACCTGTCACTTTGAGTTAGAGTCAGGGAGTGCCACGGAGTTGCAGGGGCTGATGGGAAATCGCCCACAGCCATAGGAAAGTGCCATAAGGGTCCGGCATGCAAAGCACTTAGAGAGTGGAGGCGGCGCCAGGGACTATGCCCAACTCCATCTCCACACCCACCGCCCCTGGTCTCATTGGGTCTCCCTTCTCCTGTCTGTGAGTGTTCTTCCCGCAGCTGCCATTTCTGTCCAGGGTAACCGGAGTTAGCTTCTTCTGCCAGCCTCACATAGTCAGTGCGATGATGCATTTCTTTTCTGACTCTCTGTGCCAGGGGGCTGCGAACTTCCTTCAGGAACTGAGTCTTGTTCAACACTCACAGGACCTAGCACTGTACTTACCGTATGTCCATAGGTGATCGCTGATGAAATGAATTAATTCAATGACTCGGAAGTCAGTATTGGGACTAGTGTTTTTGTTCATTGACAATTAAAAAGCTTCAGAATAACAAAGGGCTTCCAATATCTAAGCTCTGTGTTTATGCAAAGTTTTTCTGTTAACTGATTTGTTCATCTTCCGGATCTCTAATCAAAGAGCAGATTGAATAATTTAGCATTATAAAAAGAGGTTAATATTGAGAAGGTACTGAATATTTTTGCTTAAAATAAAACAGCAGAAAAACTTTTCCTAAAAGTATATTTAATACTGCAATGAGTGCAAAATTTTCAGAAGTCATTTTTTAGATAATTAATTTTCCATTTTAAATAATTCTAATTTTTAATGATTATTACAATAAACTGTGGTCATTCCATTTTTCTCACACACTAAAAGAGAGATGGGATAACCTGTATTATGTAACTTTTCATTGAGTTTAACAATGAAAATGTATTTTCAAGGAAGTATTCTTTTAAAATTTAATTTTTCTTTATACCTGACAACACAATGAAACACCTTACTGGAGTTTCATATTCCCAGAAACCATGCTTCACCATGTTCATACCAAGTTCAAAGCGTTATAAAAATAGATAAAGAATCCCCCCCCCCATTCAATGGCTTAAATAATGTATTTTACATAAGCACTGATCACCCTAAATCAGCATATCACTGGGAAACGAAAAGCAAACATGAAATTGACTTGCACAATTTCGTTTTCCCTCCCCAGTGCTCAATCCATGTTTTCATTAGGAACTCTCCTGTTGAGAGCGCCAGTCTGACAATCTGAATAGCATTCCCATAAGAGCACTCCAAACAGCTACTCCTTTATCCACAGGAGGCATCATGTGCTGCATTAGAACGCTCTCCAATGTTGTATCACATATAGGACACATGTGCCATGTCAAGGGGCAGAGTGGGGCATGCAGGGACTTCCTTTGGGGCCAGACTGGCTTTGCTCAGGGCACTCACCATTCATCAGTGCGTCACTGGCTCTGGTGCTGAAGCAGCAGCATCTTCCTGCCTGTGACTTGAACAGCAAACAATAGTCACGTTGAATTGTATTTATCATTTCTCATAAGAGCCTTCAAATACAGTGGCCAGCCAATTTTATAAATAAATAGGCGCTAAGAAATTTGAAGACCCAACACCATTCTTCGGAAGAAAATAAAATAAATTTAAATACTCGAGTTAGGACTACATATACCTCCAAAAATCTCTCATTTCTGCAGCCGAATTTCCCTACAAACATACAAAGAATTATTTTTAGGTTTAGGTTATCGTGACATCACCTTGAAATACCCTTTCTTTGGCTCAGTTTGGTGTTTTCTGTTCTTTTTTTGTGGCAGTTCCGTCTGTATAACATATCCATTATGGGATCTCTTAAAACTATCAGGGTCAAAGGTTTACCATTTACTTCTATAAAATTTTCTTTTCCTTGCAGTTTAACATTTTGTATAACAGCTTAATCTACAAAACTCAAAAACATAAGTTAACTTTTATTTTTTAGCCAAACTTTATTCTTAAGTGAAAACTATAAATGTATAAATATTACAAATGGATTGTTGTGTTTTTCAAGACCTGTTTCATATGTCAGAACCTTGATGAGACCTTTTTCATTTCCATTATCTATCTTGGCTGAACTCCATTACCCCTCTAGTAACACTGATCATATTTTGTTCTTTACTGCAATTTCTGGCTTTTCCTCTACAGTTAGAATTATGGATCCATAAAGCAGAAAACTCTACTTTATTATCTTGAGCTGCAGCCCATCTCTACTACTTTTCAGCCTTCATTTCAGCTCAAGTCTCCCACGTCCCCCAAATAACTTCCATCTCCATTCCTTTTGCTCACTCAAACTCTGTCATATCAGATGAAATATTGCTGCTTTGACTTCATCAATTCCAAATCACCCATCCTTCTGTGGAGGATTCTTCCTCATCATCATCAACCGCCTGATTTCGATAGATGATCTGACCTCAAAATCTTTACTACTTGTAACATTTTAACCTTGTGACCAATGCAAAACTTCATGAGACTCTTTCCTGTCATGGCTTATATGACTTCCTTCTCTCTTTGCTCTAAATGATCTTTTTTGGTTCCTTTTTTCCACCTAAATTTAAGGAACTCAACTCACTAGTGTTCCGGTCATTCCCGCACATTCAAAAAGTACTGAGATCACATTTTGTATGAAACACTCGTGTAGGCCCAGGGATTTAAGCAATCAACAAAGCAAACAAACAAACAAACAGCACCCTGCTTCCGTGGACCCTCCATTGTACTCTGAGGAGTGAGACAATAAACACTATTTCCGAGGGGGACGGGCGCCCTGGAGAGCCTGCAGGGACAGTGAGTAGGAAGTGTCAAAAGGGGCTGTAGGAGTTAACACCAAGTCCAGGACCACTTGGGGGGGGGGTAAAGGGCGGAGCTCCGTGGCTGCGTGGGGGAGGGGCAGTCGGAGCAGAGGGGAGAAGTGGGCACGGGAGAGTGCGTTCCAACACGGGCAACGAGAGCAGAGAGACGTGGGCAGAGGGAAGGCAGCGAGGGCCGGCCCTGGTGGGAAACCCAGGCCGTGCGCCACACTGTGAGAGGCTGTAAAACTTCCGCGTCTGTTCCCAGTGAGATGGTAAGACTAGAAGGTTCCAGACAGAACAAGAACGTGACATGTGTAATGATATTTCCCACGGACAGCGCCGGCCCCTGAGTGAGGAAGACACTGCGGAGAGCGAGGATGAGGCGGAGCTGCCGTTTGGGACTTCCTTGCATTCATCCAGGGGACAGGCGGAGGTGGCCTCACAGCGGAGGTGCTCCAAAGTCCAGCAATTATCTATTTTAACCAGAAAAGATTCACTTAGAAAATAATAAAAGCCATGGAGCATAACCCTTTACTCGTCAACCCAGTTTTCAGTGAACATTTACAATATGCTAAGTACTACAAGCATCAAGTTTGGGGTATGTTTGTGTGTTAGTGTTTGAGTTGGAAACAGAAGACAGCTACTTCAAGAGTCCACACTGGCCCACGCCTTCCAGCCCAAAGTCACTGCTAACATAAGCTGCTATGTTTCTGTATGTTTCTGTCTATTGCCGACTATTGTCCCCTGTACTCAATGGGTCTATTCTGTTGTGCTTCTAAATTTTGCAACAATGGAATTTCTTCATCTTAATAATAGATGCTCTGAATCTGCTTTGGGTTTCAGAACCAGATAACTAAGATAGTTAAAACTCTGTCTAGACTGGAAGTAACCTAATTCTGAGTGAAGTCTGATAAATTGGTTATAAGGGTGTGCATGGATTTTGTAGCATCTCTTATAGTTAGTAATGGACCTTTTTATTCATTATTTTCTTGTTTCCTGCCTCCAAAATAAATGAAGGTACTGGATTAAATACACGAGCTCCAAATAAAATTTTAATACACAATAGGAATGATTTTGCTTCCTTATTTTATCTTCTTTACAATTAATTCTATATTATAATTCCTTGCATTAAAATCCAAGCACTTGAATTTCATTTTTTTATGGTATTTTCTGTTTTAATTGAACACTAGCTGATGTTCAGGGTTTCTCTGCAGTATTACAGTATTTCAGCAAGGAGATATGTGGGCCCCTCAGTGATACTCAGTAAAAGTTGTGTGTGTGTGTGTGTGTGTGTGTGTGTGCATGTGTGTGTGTGTGTGTACAAAAACAAACATCAGCAGTATCTGGAAATGGCCCATAGATACACAGCAAATGAAGAAATTCAAGAAATTCTGTGAACAGTCCTGGCCAGTGCGACTCGGTTGCAGCCTCGATAGTAACCAAAAGCTTGCAGATTTGATTACTGGTCAGGGCAGATATCGAAGTCGCAGATTAAGTCCCAGTCAGGGTGCCTACTATCCCTGGTCTGAGGTCCTACAGGGAGGCAACCGGTGGATGTCCACTGGTGATATCCGGACCAAGACCTGCTTTCTTTCCCACTCCCAGTCCAGACTGGTGAAAACCCCAGTCCAGACTGGTGTGTCCAAGGACCCCGAGCCGCCTCTGCAGCTGCTGTCAGGACACAGGGGTAGCTGGCTGGGGCCAGCAGGTCGTCAGCCCTCCTCTGGCCCCAGGTGCCAGGGGCTGTGGTTGAGTTCGGGGAGGCTCAGTGGGGACTCACCTGTGCGTGGAGCATCGCTGTCCCGAGGCGATGGCACCAGGCCAGGAGACACCCACTCGGCCGCTTCCCTCCAGCGAGCATGTCACTCCTAAAGCAGTGACGCCTCTCAGTGCATCAGTGCACATGCACTATTGTCCCCAAACCCAGCTCCAGACCCCAGTCTCAGGGTTTTCCTGGGGACAGAAGCAGTGCGTAAAACAGATGGCTCCTCATCTGGACCTCAACAGACAGACTTCACCTGCAGGCGTGTGGAGATGTCCCAGCCTCTGGCCCCTCCAAACTCACGAGGCTCCCATGAAAGACACTGAGGACGAGCCCCACAGCACCCTGAGGGCCAGAGCTGAGCTGCTGCTCCTTGGTGTGCCCGTGAGATCCCTGGCAGAGGCCGCAGGGCCGACCTGACTGGGGTCCACAGTCCGGAACATTAACCTCAGCGAGTGTTCTCTCAGCGGCGCCTGCAAGTGATGGTCCAGTCCTTCCAGGAATGTATGCCCCGGCCATGGCCGAGAACTCCAGCGCAATTAGCTGTGAGTGGAACTTGAGTTGTGGTTAAAAATAGAGACTATCAGAGAGTGCCCTGTCCTTCAGGGCTCTGTCCCTCAGAAGGAGTGACAGCAGAGACTACCTCTGTGGGACTTCGAATAGGTTCAAGTTAAGTAATCTGGTCAGTCGCTAAACGAACAACTGCAAGGGGAACACAGTTGGGGGGTGGGGGATGGGCAGTACCCAGAGTTGCTGCATTATATTACTGAAAGTACAGTTCACACAAAGAAGTGTAATTCATGAAAAAACAACAACAAAAACAGAAAGGATTGCCTGATGCATCAGACAGAAATCAGGCAACAGAAATTCTTGTAATTTGGCTCCTGTTTGGAACTTACTAATTAAAAATGTGCTATAACCCATATAATGATCACTCACAGTCTTCACAATTTGCTTGTCGTTTTTGCAGAAATACTATACAGATTGAAAATTATGCAAACAATTCCCCCAAATGTAGATCATTTCCAGCCAACTTCTTCCCTCCACATAGACATCTATTTTCAACTGGCATCATTTTATTTCTGCCTGATACTTTTAATATTCCTTAAAAATGTAGGTCTTCTGGTAATAATTTATTTCAGGTTTTGTATGTTGTAATTGTCACAATTCCACCTTCACTTTTAAACATATATTTGCCTGTATAGAATTCTAGTTTGATAGTTTCACTAATTTAATATTTTACAGTCCTTGAAATGTGTCATTCCACTGTGCCCCAACCTGGATTGTTTGCGTTGAGGAGGCTGCCCCTGTTCTTGGTTCCTCTATCAGTCCCTGTTCCTCCACTTCTTGATGTCCTTTAGGATTTTGTTCTTTTTTTTTTTTTTTTTTTTTTTTGGTTTACTGCAGTTTGCATATATGACTTGGTGTGCCTTTATTGGTGTTTATCTTGCTGGATCTGTGGTTTGGTATCTATACTTATAATAATTTTTGAAAGCTCTCTGCCACAATTAGTTCAAATATTTTTCTGCTGTGTTTATTATTTCCTCTTCTGGTACTTCAGTTACAGGTACATTATATATTTTAATAGTATCCCACAGTTTTTGGCTGTGATCATACATTTCAGGGTGTTTTCCTTGATATTATTGGGTTGGTGAAAAAGTTGTTTTTTTTTTTATAAGATGGCTCTAGTAGCCCTTAGTTTTCTTTAACTTCATTTGAAACAATTGTATTACATTGTATTGTGACATCTATCATATCAACGTGCCTTTAAAAAAACATCAAAATTGATGGACTTTTGCATAGCCATTCTAATATTAAAGATGGAAGAAAATAAGCAACGTTTTTGGCATATTATGCTTTATCATTTCAAGAAAGGTAAAAAAATGTAAGTGAAATGTAAAAAAAAGATTTATGCAGTGTATGGAGAAGGTGCTGTGACTGATTGAATGTATCAAAAGTAGTTTGCAAAGTTTCATGCCAGAGCTTTCTTGCCAGATGATACTCCGTAGACCAGTTGAAGTTTGTTAGCAACCAAATGGAGACATTGAGACTAATCAATGTTATACCACTTAAGAGATAGCTAACATATTCAAAATATCCAAACCAATATATAATAGTTATTAGTGAAAATGAAAAATTTGTCTTGTTTTACGGAAAAAAACAAACTTTTTGGCCAATCCAATATATTCATTTTTTCTTTTTTACCTTTCAGCTTGGAAGTTTCTACTGACCTATATTCAAGTTCACTGAATCGTCCTCTGGCCCTGTCAAGTGTACTTACTGATGAGCTAGTCAAAGGTAATTCATTTCTGTTGCCAACTGTATTTTTTTATTTCTAAGATATCCTTTTGATATTTTCTTAGAATTTCCACCTCTCTGTTTAGAGTACACATCTGTCCTTACTGCTATATCTCTTTTCATTTAAATTCCTTAACATTTTATTCATGGTTATTTCAAATTCCCCGTGTGGTGAGTCCAAACTCTGTCATATCTTAGTATGATTCTGGTGTTTGCTTTGTCTCCTCAGAGTGTGTTTTTCTTGCCTTCCATCTGGCCATGTAATTTTGCTTTTTGAAAGTCAGATACATTGTACCAGGTAAATAGTCCTTTGGCCTAAGTGATGTGTTAATTTGCTGTTGCTGGAGTCTCAGAAGGTTCAAACTTTTTTACAGCTGTTGTTTTAGTCTTTACTCTTGGCTTTGGGCTTATCTAAGTACTCTTTCTGAAAAAGAGTCTACTAAGAGTGTAGAATAAATGTAAGGTTCCTACTTCGCGGGGTGTCTAGAATGTAATACCCACGATAAGTGAGGGAATACTGTACATCTTGCTGTTCCTTCAACTGTAATTCATTAAATTACACTGGAGTCCATTGGCACTGTGATAAAATGGCAGGAGGAGGAGCAGGACGAGCAATGCATAGTCCCCTGAGTAAGCCGCACCACTTACCTGCCTCTGCACATAGGCTCACTTTCCCTCCATCAGTCACACAGCTTTTTCTCCTGGCCCCCACTGCCTTTCCTGGCTGCAACATTTCCGGTCTGGTTTCTTGAAGCCCCATCACCTGTGGACATGTGCACAAGTAGGATTCCCTCCTCCCAGCTGAGCTCAGTTTTCTGAATCAGCTCAGGCAGTTATTTGTCTGCTCCCTCCTGCACCTGCCGCCCCCCGCACCTCTGGGAATGGGGTGGAGAATGCGCTGGGCTGCTAACTTAAGGATGACTCTTCGCTGCACCCTGTCAGGTCTTCAGTGTGGAAAACGTGTGGGCCTTCCCCCAGAGCCCCAGGGGTTTCTAACCCTCAGTTAATCAAAAGACCACGTATTTGCTCCTACCGGGTTATCACTTTAGAGGATTCTGATCCAAATAGCCAGTGGGTTCCTGCATGGGTCTGCCTGGGACATCATTGTGTCCTGTGACATCAGTTATCTGATGAGAGCTAAACAAGTTGTCAGTTTTCATTTGTCCAGCTTTTCCTTGTCTAAGGACAAGAATAGCTACTTTCCAGCTCTTTACATATTGGAGCAGAATCCAGAAAACTAGATTTATTTTTGACTTTAAAAGTTTGATTCATTTGGAATTCACTATTATGTAAAAAAATAAATAATGTAGGAATCTTTCTTTTTATTTATCTTGACTGCCCAGTCTTTTAAATGTCATTTATTAAATTATCTACTTTTAATATTGGCTATTAATTTTCACCTTTATTCTACTTAGAATTTCTATTTGAATTGAATCAAATCATTATAATATTAGAAATCATGAATTTTACCAGGTATCTTATTGATACAATATCTGATTTTGAAAACAGTCTTCTAATGGAAGAATCATAATTTTGGAAAATAATATTTCTACTAGATTAACCCAGTGCCACTATGAAATTATCTAACTGGTAAGACAGTGGCCATTAAATGTTTAATAAAATGGTAAGTACATAATAATTAATGGAAGAAATAATTTAATACAACACAAATAATATCGAACTTTGAGGTATTTTTTCAATTGTAAGTCAAAACGATAAAATAGACTCCTGATTAACTTCCAATTAGGCTTAATTTCACAATAGTGGCTATTGAAATGAATGATCTTGGCATACTTTGTATGCAAAGACTGTGTTTTCAAACTGCTAATTGATTTTTAGTTCATCCATTTGTTAAGTGAGCAATCTAAAAAGTTCTGGTCTGTTAAAGGTTAATCCAGAAAGTTCTTCTTTTCAACAACCAAATCCAGAGTTTATACTTAAGCTAACACAGAGGTTGTGTTAACCCTTTAATCTGACACAAGTACAGGCTAGACAAAGCCTACCTTCTTAAGGAAAGTTAGTTTCTACTTGACTTTATTTAATATCTTCATATGTCCTGGGTGAAAGCAGGGAAAATAACTAGACATTACATTGTGAACCATTAAAGTCAATTTGAATAATGGAGTTAGTTTTGGAGCTTTAAGTGCTGTTGAAAATACTCTAGATTTTATGTGACATTAAAATGTTGAGATGTAATCACACATCTCATAATTCTGCTTAAGTTTTATTCTTCAGTATTTTTGTATATAATTAAGTCATTAATTAGAAAGAAGACTCACTTCTACACACATTCACTTTTATTAACACATCAAAATTACTTTCATTATTGTAGCTTCCATTGTGTTACATGTAATGATACCAATAGTACTGTATTCTCAGAACATTAAATGTGAAACAAACAAAAATCTTCTCTAACTACCCATATTTTCTTTCAATTTCTGTTTTTTTCATCTTTTCACAACCCAACTATTTTTCCATTAATTTAATTTTTTATTTAATCTTTATTGTATGTTTCCATTACTATTTAGTCCCTTATACCTTCCCCACCCCGCAGTCACCACACTGCTGTCCACGTCCGTAAGTCCTTTCCCCTTTTTGCCCAGTCCCTCTACTTCCTAACTCCCCCTCTATTAGCTGACATCTGCCCTCCATCTATAAGTCTGTTCCCATTTCCTTGTTAGTTCAATTTGCTTATTAGACTCTTCATATGAGTGAGACCATATGGTATTTGTCTTTCTCTGACTGGCTTATTTCACTTAGCAAAATAGCCTCCAGATCCATCCATGTTTTCCCAAAGGATAAGAATTTCTTCTTTTTATTGCCAAACAGTATTCCATTGTGTAAACGTACCACAGCTTTTTTATCCATTCATCAGCTGATGGACACTTGGGCTGCTTCCAAATCTTGTCTATTGTAAATAACGCTCCTGTGAACATAGGGGTGCTTACATTCTTTCAAATTAGTGTTTTGGATTCCTTCAGACATATTCCCAGAAGTGGGATCACTGGGTCAAAAAGCAGATCCATTTTAAATTTTTTGAGATACCTCCATATTGCTTTACACAGTGGCTGTACCAATCTGCATTACCACCAACAATGCAAAAGAGTTAAACAATCCCATTTACAATAGTTTCCAAAAAGAATAAAGTACCTAGGGACAAATTCAACCAAGGATGTAAAATATCTGTACTCAGAAAATTATAAGACACCGAATAAAGAAATTGAAGGAGATACAAATAGGTGGAAACACATACTGTGTTCATGGATAGGAAGAATTAATATCACTAAAATGTCCATACTACCCAAAGCAATCTATAGATTCAACACAATTCTTATGAAGATGCCAATGGTGTATTTCACATAACTAGAACAAATGTTCCAAAAAATTTTATGAAACCATAAAAGACCTAGATTAGCAACAGTGATCTGGAGAAAGAAGAACAAAGTTGGAAGAATCACAATACCTGATATCAAACTATACTACAAGGCCATAGTAATCTAAACAGCATGGTACTGCCATAAAAACAGACATGTAGATCAATGGAACAGACCAGAGAGCCCAGAGATAAAGTCATGCCTTTATAGTCAATTATTAGTTGACAAAGGAAGCCAAAGTGTACAATGGAGTAAAGATATTCTATTCAATAAATGGTGTTGGGAATATTAGACAGGTACATAAAAAATGAAATTATACCACTTTCTTAGACCACACACAAGAATAAACTCAAAATGGATTAAAGACTTCAATGTTATACCCAAAACCATAAAAATCCTAGGAGAAAACATAGGCAATAAAATCTCAGACATTGCTCAGAGTAATATTTTGTTGGATATATCTCCCCAGACAAGGAAAATAAACAAATAAACAAATGGGACCACATCAACTAAAAAGGTTTTGTACAGCAAAGGAAACTATCAACAAAATGAAAACACAACCCACTGAATGGAAAACAAATTTGCTGATATATCTGATAAGGAGTTTATATCCAAAATTTATAAAGGACTCATCAAACTCAATACCCAAAAAACAAACAATCCAATTTTTAAAAATGGTCAAAGGACCTGAACAGACACTTCTCCAAAGAGGACAGACAGAGGGCCAATAGGCAAATGAAAAGATGCTCAACATCACTAACTGTCAGAGAAATGCAAGTTAAAACCACAATGAGATATAACCTCACACCTGTCAGAATGGCGTCATCAATAAATCAACAAACAATAAGTGCTGGTAAGGATGTGGAAGAAGGGGAACTCTTTTGCAGTGTTGGTGGGAATGCAGATTGGTGCTGCCACTGTGGAAAGCAGTGTGGAGATACCTAAAAAAGTTAAAAGTGGATCTGCCGTATGACCCAGTGATTCCACTTCTGGGAATCTTTACAAAGAAGCCTGAAATGCTAATAATAATAATAAAGAAGAACTCCTATGTTCATTGTAGTGTTCTTTACAATGGGCAAGATTTGGAAGTGGCCCAAGTGCCCATCAGTAGACAAGTGGATAAAGAAGCTGTGGTCCATTTACACAATGGAATACTTCTCAGTCATTAAAAAGAAGCAATTCTTACCCTTTGGGAAAGCATGGATGGGCCTGGAGAACATTCTGCTGAGTGAAATAAGCCAGTCAGAGAAAGACAAGTACCATGTGATTTCATTCATATGTGAAATCTAATGAACAAATTGATCTAATAAGCAAAATAGCAACAGCGTCATAGAGAGCGGGGTGACAGCTCTGGTGTGTGGGGGGGGGGTGGTGAGGAGGGGAAGGGGCAGGAGGATTTAAAGGGGATCAACATGATGGATGGAGACTTGACTTGGGGTGGTGAACACACAGTACAGTGTACAGATGATGTGTTGTAGAATTGTGCACCTGAAACCTATATAGTTTTATTAACCAGCTTCACCCCAATAAATTCAATAAAAAGCGGAAAAATTGCTCCTTCAGACCTGCTCATCACTTTTACATGGAGACCTCACTCCTCCCTCAGGACTCATCCAAAGTCACCTTTCCAAGGGGACTTTATCTGGTCTTTTAGGTTATGTTTCCATTTTTTTTTCTGCCAAATGCTTTAATTTTCCTAAATGTAGTTAATTTGTGAGACGTCTGCTCTGTTTCTTAGATTCTATAATTCATGAGGTCAGAAATGCATTTAATCCTTCTGACCTAGCAATCCCACATATATATTGTTTTTACTTATTGAATAAATATATGTAAAGACTTATAAAAACCCACACTGTATTAGCATGCATAATTCAATACCCCTTCGCAGCGTTAGGCTTAATTTCTTTTCCTACAGATTGAAAAGAACATATAAATGCACACTCCACTATCTTGCTAAATGTTAATAATAGACCTTTAAATATTTTAAAAAACTGAAAATAAATTTAGTTCACATCTTTTGAAAAGTCAATAGAAGATTTTAGAAATTTAACCTTTAAAATATGAATATTGGAACAGGACATTTTCAGGCTTTTTTGATGAGAAAATCTATAGAAAGTAAAGATTTTTGTCCAAAGGGACATGTTTCTATTTAAGCCTTTATAATATTGTATTTAGTTGTTATTTTGTCTAGTTCACCCCATTTAATCCTGAACTGTTGGGAAATAAAGAAAAACTTAAGATGTTTAGGTAAATAGAATCTATTACACTTACTTGCTTTTATACTCTTACTGGAGTTGAGAATAAATGTTTCAGTAAAAGAAACTTATTAGTTACATTTCATGTGTTTCTTAGAAAGGAACTTTAATATTTGAGGTAGTTTGTCCTGAAAATAAGAATTCACAAATTTCTCATAAATACATTTTTTAAAAGAATCAAAGGGCCAAAGTGACTGTCATTTCCAAAACACACCAAAGCATATTTCATATGAATTATTTTAATATAAATTCTGACCCAGGCAGAGAAACATGACTGAGTGAATCAACCAGTGCAGCTGTGCTGAGGAAGATGGGAGTGGCCAGATGTGTCACTCCTCTCATGCTTATCCACGTAAGTTCGACAGATGTGCAACTTAGCCCCCTCAACCCCAGAGCACCCTCCGCACAGCTTCAGCCACAGCATCCCAGACCGAACCCCCGATCATTAACACTGCAGTATCTGCACGTGGACCACGGTTGTGATGTTATCCAGTCTCCACTCCCAAATGTTGGCTCCTCTGAAGTATTGCTATTTGGCATACCTTTGCACTTTAATAAATGTCCTGAGAAAACTAGTCTGAAAATAGCACTACAAGTTTGGGGCACCTTGGGCAGTCTGCCAGGACATCCCTTTCCCGCTGCCCTCCCATTCCTGCTGGCCCTTAGCTGCTCAGGGACCCCATGTCACACTCAAGGACAACTGTTATGTAGCAGGAGTCACTGACCAAAAACAGTTAATGATATAAAGAGCCATTTTAATGTTTAAAAAGTGTGCATCAGTCTCAAATCTGAGCACAGTTGAAATCACCTACAATTTCATTCAACATACTTGGAAGAAAATTCTTCATAAATTAAATATTTTTAAGACAAAACCAGAAAATGTTTAATTAAGAAATTTCCTTAAAAGTAAATCTTGTTGGCCCTGGCTGGGTGGTTCAATAGGTTGGAGCATCATCCTGAGCACCAAAATGTTGTAGGTTCAACTCCCAGTTGGGGTGCATATGGGATGCAACCAATGTTTCTCACATTGATATTTCTCTCTTTCTCTCTTGCCCCTCCCCTCTACTTGCTTCTCCTCCCTTCCTCTTCCCCTCCCTCCCCTCTCATCTCCTCTCTCTCTCTCTCTCTCAAATAAATAAACATATCCTCAGGTGAGGATTTTTAAAAAGTAAATCTTAATATGCAACTACAAAGTGAAGAAGAGAACAAGGGAATGCATATCATTTGCTGGATGCCAACCAGGTGCTGGGCATGTTGTATATGTCTGTGTTGCAGTAGTTTGTGGAATGGAGATGCAGAGGTAATATCCAGCAGACAGAATGAGTGATCAACAACGAACGGAGGGCCGTAGCTCGCTCAGGCTATCAGCCAAGACTAGCAGTCCAACCGTTCCTTTTATTGGGTTACAAAAGTTACTAAAAATAGAATCAATAGGATATATATGTATGCCTACATTTTATCTAAAAACTACAAAGCAAGGTAATAAGTGACAAGGGTCTGTTCCACCTCAGATGTTATCACTATAGGAAAGGAGACACTGTCCCTTAGGACTCCTTTGTTCTCAGGAGCCTGTGACCTGGCTACCAGGAGCTGAATGCAGCTTCTGACCTCCGCAAGACTCATTTGCAAGTCTTTGCAGGCTGAGTCACAGACCACCTGGAAGGTGGGGCTTGTACGCAAGCCCCCCTGCGGATGCCATTTGGCTTTCCTTTTTTCATGTTTGTTTATATTTTGTTTCACCAGTGCCAGAGCCTTGTGCATTTTGGTGCTCTGTGTGGTGCTCAGGTAGGTCGGGAAATTCCACACATGGGTCTTAACACTGAGCACTCAGGGTCAGGGGTCAGGTAAGTCCAAAGGAGAGCTGATAAGCTTCAATGGGCAATCAAAGAATCAACTTCCCACCTGTGCCACTGTCCTGCCCTGGAAGACAAGGGAGAATTCTCACAGACTGGACACTATGATTCGATGGTACTATGACCTGCTAGTGATAATTTGAAGAGAGCCTCCTAGGGATTGTGTTTTGTGAACAAGCCAAATCCATGGTACAGGTGTACCTGCTTACCTGGCCTCAGCCCTACAGGTGGATCTGAAGGCTTGCCCATCAGAAGCCCAGGGAGTAGCCATGTCTCCTAAGAGCTGCTCGAAGAAGTGGGGGTATGGTTGTAATTGCTAATCTGCTTTCTTTTATTCAGGGCAATAATGTTCCCAGAAAGCAGACATTGCTGCCACCAAAGCCTGCCTAGCTCAAAGCTTCCTGCACTCATTTACTCAGAGTAATGCATTCTAAATCAAAGTACTGCTTTTCTCAAGGTAAAATAATCATATTCATATTTCTTAGAAATAATATTAGGCATTATCACTTCATTTTCTAGATGAGAAAACTAAGGCTCAAATGATAATCAGTAGTTAATTGAATTAAAGAGCCGTAGTACATTTACACAATGGAGTACTATTTATGCAGCAGTAAAAAAAAGAAGGAAATCTTACCTTTTGCAACAGCATGGATGGACCTGGAGAGTATTGTGTGTAGTGAAATAAGCCAGTCAGAGAAAGATAAGTACCACATGATTTCACTTATATGTGGAATCTAATGAACAAACTAAACTAACAAAAAAATAGAAACAGACTTGTAGCTGTCAGAGGGGAGGGGGGGTGGGAGCTAGGTGAAAAAGGCAAAGGGATTAAGAAAAAAACTCAGACACAGACAACAATATGATGATTACCAGAGGGAAGGTGGGGGCATTAAAGATAGTGAAGGGAGGATAAATGGTGATGGAAAGAGACATGCCTTGGGGTAGTGAACACGCAGTACAGTATACAGATAATGTATTATAGAATTGTACACCTTAAACCTACATAATTTTATTAACCAGTCACCCCAATAAATTCAATAAAAAATAAACACAATCACTATAAGGAATAGAACATAAATGAGTAAGAACTACATCCAGGAGAACCAGTAAGTAGCAGAACCAAGTCTATTTGATTAAAATCTTTATAGGGTTGAAATTCAATATTTTAAGCACCATGGGGAAAGTATCTAGAAGTAAGTGAATGTAAAGTGCTGTTTTCTTTCTGCAGGAGAACTGAGCACATTCAGCACAGTTTTTCACAAAGATACATCTCAGATCATTTTTCAATACTACGGGGGTCAAATGAGAAAAATCACACTATCATTCTCCTTTCCCACCATTGACAAGCAGTCAGGGAATCTTACTGTTACAGAAACAGGGGTGTTCCAAAAAACCCCAGAGTTTGCAGCTGGGGGATGGGGAGAAGGAAGCAGCTTTCAGAATGCCTCCACATGCCTGAGGCCGGTGGCTAGTGTCTTTTTTTATGCAAAATGGCTTTAATGCACCCAAAGCCTCAGGTAGAGGGGAGGGGGCTTGAACCAGGGGACGGTATGGAGAAAGCACACAGAGCCTGCGTGAGGTTCTGTGAATGGTCAGAACTGGTTACCGCACCCACTGCATCAGAGGACGCAGTCAGGGATTTAAAAATAAGCGGCAGACATTTTAGGCGGGCTGACTGTGCGGATTTAACTAAGGTTAGGGCTGACTGTGCGGATTACAAAAGGACTAACTGTACAGTTTACAAGGAGGCTGAGAATCCATGAGGTTCTGGATTAAAAGCTGGTGGACCCCATAACACAGACGAGGTCTCCCCAATCAGGATTGAATGATTGGCAGCTACTGGTAAAGCTGAACTGTGTTTGGAAAGTAGGGAAAGGGTTTCTCTGACTCTTCTAAAACTAGCCTGGTTTGGTAGGGGGGAGGCAAGGATATGTGTTTATGGGTGTTTTAAAGAACATAAGACTTAACAACAGAAATCCGCAAATAACTAAATCTATATAACTGTTAAATAAACTATTCTTTTTCTTTTCACTAAACTCTGGTATTGAGAGTTATAATTTTGGCGGCGGGCAATCGGGCCCCTAACTAAAGAGCCCGCGGGTTTGATTTCAACTGGAGCAGCCCAGGGGTTCTGTAACATTACTAGACCTCTACTATATCCCTGGGATACACTGAACCTTTCCCCAATGACCTAAACAACAGTAGCTCTTAATGTTAATACTCGTTGAGGAACGAACTTTCATTGAGACCTGTTAATTCTGATCACAAGTAAGTAAATACCTGGCGAGGCTTCATAATTTGAGTTTCTTTTTGAGATTAACATATCACTTTATTTACCGCTTATACCTCAAATATACCGGGCCTCAAAACAATTAAAAGTTCATAATTCAGAAAAGGAATACACTGTAGCTCCTTTATGAGAGATATATTAAATCTTCGAAGTTGGAATAGAGATGGTCTGTGAAGTGTGGATATTGGAAGAAGAAACTAAAGCAGATCAGGGGAATAAATCAGTAGAAAGGAAGGCAGAGAATGGGTCACTGTTTTCTCTCAACGTCTCTTCAGTACCAAGGTTGAGGGAGAAACGAACTGCCATGTTAGCCTCTCATTCTAACTTAGAACAAGACTGAATGCTGGGCTTCTGAGTAACTATTTACAGCAAGATTTTAAAAGTATTTTAAGCATAGCAGGTCACAACCCAGCAATCTGTATCACTTTGTTTTCAGATAAATTAGATGCATAGATTTATGATTCATATATTTTAATTTAGAGACTACCTTATTAAAATTAAATGAAGTTGTGAATAGTAGAATTAATTAGGCACCATATGAATTAAATATTTATGGTATTTTTAAATCAAAGCTGTAAAAATATTTCTAAGACCAAGCTTTAATAACTCTGCACTAATAAGAGCTCTTATGTTGACTGCAGGCATTGTTAAAAATAAAGAAGATCAGGAGCAAGATATATTTAAGTATGCCTGTCCTATAGTGTTTTTGTGGTTGTAACCTCATATAAAGTAGTTAATTTCTGTGAGAGTTATTTTGTGATATAAATATGTCTTTTCTAGCTATGAAAATGAAAGTTAGAAAGACTTTTAAAAGTGGTAGTGATTTCTTATACCAGCTATTGCGGCACAGCAAATCGCTCCAAACCCTGGCAGCTTGAAGCAGTACATGCTTATTTCCTTTCCCGTGGATATGGTTTGGGGGTGGCTCATGGGGGTGGGGGCTCAGAGGACCTCTGCTGGCCAGGGCTGCTGTCATCGCAGTGGTCATGGCTGGAGGAGCGTTCCTGCAGTGCTGGCTGCTGGCAGGAGAATCGGTTCCTTGCCACAAGGGTACCTGCAGGGGCTGCTGTGTCTTCTCGGGACATGGCAGCTGGTCTCACCCTGAGAAAATGATCCAAGAAAGAACGGAAGAACTAACTGCATTCACAGCCCCAATTCCCCTCTGGTTCCACAGGTCAGCCCTGCTCCCCCACGGGAGGGCAAGACCAGGCATGCACCCGGGAGGTGGAAGCTGATTCCTGTAAGGCAGACCCTTACTGGCTAACCATTGAAAAGCTTCTTTGTATGCCTCCAAATAAACAACACAATAAACCCAGAAGTTGGAAACATGCTCTCAGACTTCACTCTGTCCATTGATAGCATTACATCCTGGAGTCACATCTTCAATGCCATTGTGCCGCTCCAACTGTATTATTATTGCCCAATCTCCCATGCCAAAGATCATCAATATAATCCTATTTCCAACCAATACACATATCCCCTGTTAGGATAATCCCTCTTCTAGGAACGAAGTTACAAAATATTCTTAAAGATCTCATAGACAGATAGTGTAGAGCTATGTGGAAACTGCAGGAAATATACAATAGTGGGACAAGTTTGTGAGAGACAGGCCCGCCTTGCTGGGGGTCTCAGCAAGTCTCAGGGGATATAAAAAGGAAGTTATGGTCCATAGATGAGTGACACATGTCCATGTTCTCATCTCACCTCAACTTTTGATCTCTGGACTGGAAACTCTGATGGGATAGGGGTGCCCATGTCGTAAGAATAGGGAGGTGATTGGGATGGGTCTTGGGATAGAAATATTACACAGAATCAGGAGTCACAGTGTCAGACTTGTCTATCTGACTAAGGGTCTTTGAGAATTACAATCAAATTCTAAGGTCTATTCCCTCTATCTTATATGGTGCCCCTCAAAAATTCCCTCTTTTATGCTCAAGGTCCTTGGCTGCAGTAATTTACTAGAATTAACAAATAAACTTCTATGCTGTAGAACGGGAACTGTTCAGCGTTCCATACACTCGAGAGGATGAACATGTCTACCTTCCATGGTATTCTTAATTCTCCAGGAGAGGGAGCTGGGAAATATTTCTTCTGGTCATTTCTATCTACTCTGCACAAGAAAAACAACTACGTTTTCTACAGTTCTCTTAATAGTTCAAATGAACTAGATGTAATATTTGAAAAGCTCCTCTGAGGATGCATTTACCTGACACATATCCCCTTTTAATATCCTTACTGGTTTCCCTAACTAGAAAAAGCAACACACGTTTGCGGCATGGAAACCACAGAGGAACGTGCAATGGAACGTGGACGTGCTGGGCACCGGTGCGGGAGGCAGGGCAGGGAGATGCAGGCCCGGCACCGTCCTGGGTAACAGGTTCTTAAAAACTCACTTGTATATATTTTGAAAAAAGCTGTTTTGAAGTAGGGAAAGAAAAAAAAAAAGACAGTCTTTTTAAAATGTGCTTTGGTGAAGGCAAGAGCAGACAGTTGGAGAGACGACAGCTAATAGGCACTGAGACAGTGCGCCAACACCGCGCAGCCCTCCCGGAGCCCTGGGAGCCCCGGCGCGCGCCTGGCTGCGGGAAAGAGGCCCCGAGGGACGGGTGCGCTGGCGCGGAGCACACAGGCCAGGCCGGACCCGGAGCAGGAGGTGTGGGAGGGGACACTGCGCGGAGTGGCGCGGATCAGCCGGCCGCGACCAGGATCGCTGTGTCTTGTGTTCCCCGCGGAGTCACCACTGCCCAGGACAGTTTCCAGCCCCTGGCAAGCACTCTGTAAATGCCTGTGACGCAGACAATGAACTGATGAATGACTTGGAGCCCCAAAGCACCCCAGAGAGGAGAGGGAGCATGTCCCTCGTGGGGGCGTCACGCAGGGGACGGCAGGAGTCGAGATTCTGCGGCCGGCTCCATCCTGTGCTGTGGTTGGAATTCTTCCGTATCCTGTGGGCCACGCTGTAGCCCGACCATCACCATGGTGAGCGTCAGTGACGTCACAAAAGTAGAAGTGCAGGTTCACGTACATGCCTTCGGCTGTGGCTTCGCACGCGCCTGGGCGGTGAATCGCGGCAGGTGGGGGAGGGGAGGGACGAAGCTCCCAGAAGGAAGGCGAGCGCGCTCTTCTTTGCAGGGCGGCTCCGGGAATTTCAGATGTTCGAAGACAGCTGCCGGACACTTATTGAATGAAACAATGAACCTTGTGATATTTCACAAGCGCAGCTCCTTCAGTCCCCACTACATCTAATTCTGAAGGGCTTTTCTTTCAGAACAATTTTTATATTTTATTTCCTGGGACGTCAACTAGTCATTCATTTGTTTTCATTGAATACTTACTATTTGAGGCGATGGGGATACAGAAAATCCTTGGTTTTTATGCTCAGTGAGTTTACGATACTGGAGAAAAAAATCAGGTGTCGCACACGTGCGGGTCTCGGAGACTGACCTGCTTGGGGATTGGGCTTCCACCGCCGTCACTTACTGTCTCTGTCCTGTTGTCCTCCCATCACCGACAGCGACCCACAGAGGCCACTCAATTGGCAAGTAATAAAAAATGCATTTTGTTCGAGCAAATCTGCATAAATCTCTATTCACGTTTATTGTCCCCCCGCCCTCACCGCCCCATATCCGTCTGCAGATGTCTTCTCAACAATTGGTTTAATGAAGTTCAGAGCAACCATCTTCTCTCCCACACCCAGATCTATTTTTAAAACTTACGTTAATGTGTTGTTCTGCTCACTTTTACTGAATTTACTCTTCTTTAACATTGTTTTGGTAGCGATATTCCTAAGCGAAAAAATAAAAATAAAAATAGAAAATGAAATTTTCAGAAGATCATATTTCTTAACCCACATTAAATACCATTGAATAATCCTGTGTGTATTAGCTGAGGTACAGAATAACACTCATACTTCTTTCCATTGCATTCATATGGCTCATTCCAAAATACTTTTCATTGAAAGTAAATTTTATACCAGTGTACATAGCACCATTGAAACTGATTTTTCTGATGGAAAGCATTGTCACTACCTTCATTTTCCATGACTTCTTCCCTCCCCAGCCTCATTATCTGTTTCTCAAGAGTCCTGCAACATGCCAAGTTTTCCTCGAATAGGACCTCATCCTACTTATTTTGTCTTCTCAGCCATCAAGAACATATCTGAAAGACAAGAGAAAAAAAGTGGCCACCCGAACAACCAAAATATAGATCATGTCTGCAGTTTATAAAAGCTAGTTGCAGAATCTCACCCATTCCTTGACCTAAATCACAGTCTATTTATTGGTTTCTGACATTATTTTAAATGACTACCTACCTATGATTTCTCTCAACTCACAGCAATATTCTAATGCGTTGACGAAAAATGGACACAGTCAGTAAATGTACTGGTTAGATTTGTACGTACAACTGACAGCCCAGCGGAAGATTAGATGGGAAACTGCCAAAAGCCAACTGAAGGGCCTGCAGAGCTGCGGGTCAGGCGCCACTTAGTGGAAGTGAGAACTGGCCCAGGTATCTCTAGAGCCTGAGTGATCTTCCCTTGTTAGACTCTAAGTTGAATGATTGTCAACAGTGGTCACGGAGAATGCACACTACTCTGATCATCCATTCATTCAGGCATTTGTTCATTTACTTGCCGAGTGAGACATCTGGGCCTGACTTGTCTGCTGATGCTGCTCCACCCTAAATGGCACACACATAACACAGTTGGCAATAGAAAGGTCTTTTTGTTGAAATTCTTGACAAATTGGAGTGATAAAGTATAGGACCCTCCCCTCTTCAATCACTTCAGTATTTCATTAGAGCCCACTCTCTCTCCTAATTCAAGTCCCTGCATGTTCCTCAACTCCTATTTGTTTTCTTCTTTTGCAGAAAGTTTGTCCCCACCCCCACGCCATCTGACTTTACCCTGGATCTTCAAGGGGCGCATTAAGGAATTTTTCTAAATAAAGGCCATTCTTTCTAAAGGAGAATTCCTTGCTTCAGCTAGTAGAGATGAATTTTTGTCCTACTTCTACAAGGATAGTATATTTAGGAAATATGTTCACATAGTATATATATTTATATATTTAAATGTTTAAAGTTGCAAGCCTCTGTTTTCTTAACTAATCTACTAAGGTAAGACAAAGATGACCTGTTAAGGATATGTTACAAGATTGACAGCAAGCACAAAGACTATGTACGTGTTCACACATGCTGAGTAAGTCATGGCTGGCTCCTTTTCCTAGAGTAACTGCAGTCTCCACAATTTTACCCTTAGAGATTCCTTTCCCCAGTAGCGCACCGCCCTCTGCAGGTTAAACTGCTCAGTGTGTCAGAACTCACTAAACATACATACGCTGGGGCGTTGACATCTGCTTGAATTTAATCTGTAAGAGCACAAGCTTCGTGAGGTCAAGCATACACAAACTAAACTCTCAAAAATGACACAAATTTTGCCTAAATCTGGTAACTTTCAGTTAAAGAAGTTTATTTATTTATTTTTTTGCTTATTTAAAGCCTGAATAGGTATAATTTTTTTTAACCCTGAAAATTCATGAACATAAAACTAAAGAGAAAGAAAACAGCACTTTAAAGACTTGCGCAATTTATAAACTCATTAAAAATCATTTTAAAAGTATTCCATAGGTTCACAGTGTCCATAATTTTCTTCCCTCACTTATATACAAAAAAGTGCTGCCAAGTGTTAGTAAATGGGAGCAAATCCAACCTCAGAGAACTAACTACGGCCCTAACTCTGAGCTAGCCAGCATCTTGTTTCAGAAAATGAGAGCATTTCAATGTCTGACAAGAGATCATGTTCAGTTCTATTTAAATGAGATACATTAGCGGTTGAAGGCCAGTCCTGTTGCTTAATTCTTGAAAGGAGTACACAAGTTGCTCAGCTACATCACAAGGTTCTTCCACAAGTTCATTTGTGTCCATGATCATTCCATTGCAGACAGCATGTGGGGACAAAATGACCCTGTTAATTGCTGATTTCCACAAAAAATAACTATATCTGTACTTTTCATGAGTATGTTGTACTCTGCCATTATAAACTTACTTACCTTATTCATTTGAGTATAACATTTTTTTGAATCGCCTTCTTATGAGTTCCCAGTTATGTCCCATGACTATACATTTGGAGTCACGACTCTCAGCAAAGGATGCTGTGGACCCTGGGAGGGAAACCATAGTGTATCTCACATGAGGAAGGTCAAGATTGACATCTGGAGAAGAAACATGTTGTATTATGTGCCAATAATTAACACAGGTATGTCCCCAAATAGAAAACTAGAATCAATTGTCCAAAGTTACATAAAATGATAGGATAACTGTGTCAGAAAATGTTTGTGTGAATGCAGCCCACAAAATCTGAAAAATATAGAAAACAATAAATGTCATATGAAACATTTTTAAATGAACAGTACTTAAGATTTGTTCGAGTATGTTACTGATAAATTATATATTAATTTATTCTTTGTCATAAGTTGTTTAAAGATTAATCTGCAAGCTTGGGAATTAATTAAATCTTATTCTATTATAAAACTAATTTGCAGTGAGTTGAGAGATATCAACATTGACCAATGGGTGCACAGTTGTAAAAACTAAATTTGGAATGTAAAATGCTAGATTCGAAACATACATTTTTATATTTCCTCATAAGGCAGTGTAATTGGAGAAACACACAGGTTTTTGAAACCAGACCCTGGCTTTCAAACACTGGCTCTGCTCTTTACCAGGTCTGTGTCAGCCTGGACATGCTCTGGAGCCTCTGTTTCTTCATCTACTAACAATAGACGTTCCCCTTATCTCTCAAGGCTGTTGTGTGGATTGGCTCAGACAGGCTCTGTGTCCTAACGCCAGCACATAACGAACATTCACTAAATGTCAGTTCTGTTTGTGTCTTCTTCACTTTCACTTCTGGGTTCATACTTTCCTTATCTCTAGAATAGCTGTAATCAAGCCAATATAAATAAAGCTAGTATATTGTCTATTACAAATATAACTAATAAAATGAATATATCTTTTACATAAAAATGCTTTGCAAACTGTAAAGCCACATCACCCTTCAGAGTCTTAATATGGAAGATGAGCATCATATAGGAGAAAGGAGAGTTCATTGCTTGTCCATTCTCACTTAAATGCTATCATAATAAAAATATATTTCTAAATGTAAAAGAGAAGGATTTATCATTCCACCATAGAAGTAAGCAATTCAGAACACTTAAGTCTATTTTATTTATACATTGTTCAACAAGTTTGTTCTAACAGTTTCATGAGCAGACTTCCCAATAAGAGCCAATTCCTCAGACAACCAGTCTCAATGATCAGGCCAAGTTTACCGATCCTCGTAAATCTGTTAGTTCATATTCAGATTTTTAAATAAGTCTCTTATACATATATCTAGTTATGCAATACAATACTAAAATAACTCATAAAGCTGAATATCTAATATTGTGAGAATTTGATGTTACAACAGCCTGAAGAGCAGAATAAAGTCTCAAAATGTAAAATTTATTTATAATTCCAAATATCTCTTTCACTGCTCTTCTCCCTCTCAATCCAGGTCCTATACTCCAAGCCATTTTATACTCTACTTTTTCATTAATTTTTGAGATATAATTTACATACTGTAGTATACACTCATTTTCAGCATACATTTTGGTGAGCTTTCACAAGTGTATACACCATGTGTGTATACATTCATGTCACTATACCACAGTAAAGATGCAGAAAGGAGACACTCATCACTAGAAAATGTTCCCACGTGCCTGTTGCCAGTGCACCACGAACCCAAGGACACCCCCCCCCACACTGTTCTGCTTTCTATGTTTTCCAACATTTGATTTCAATGGAAGCAAACGGTATGGATTCTTTGGCACCTGCCTTGTTTTACTCAGCAAGATATTTCCAAGATACTTTCAGGTTATTGCATGTATCAGTTGTTGGTTCTTTCTTATTCTGAGTAGTATTTTGTTATATGATTATACTAGAGTTTGCTGATCCACTTGTTTTTTGATGGATAGGCTGCTTGGCCATCGTGAGTAACACTTATATGAACATTTGTATACAAATAGTGGTGGACATATGCTTTCATTTCTCTTGGACAAATGCCTAAGGATGTAAGTAAATACTTATGATAAATGTTGTTTAGCTTTTCAAGATAGTGTCAAAGCAATTTCAAATTGCCAGTTTACATTTTCACCAACATTGTGTGGGATGATTGAAATCTTAATAATACTGAATCTTCTGATCTGTTATGGTATACTTCTCCAATTATGTAGGTCTCTTATTTCTCTGAGCACTGCTTTGTATTATAGTTTTCCATTTCAATCTTTGCCTATATTTTTAAATTATCCTTAATTACATCATGTTGTACACTGTTATAAATAATAATTTTAAAAAGTATTGAACACCAATTTTTTTGCTAAATATGTAGAAATGAAATTAATTTTACATATTGGTCTTGTGTTAAATAACCTTATTAAAATCACTCTGATAGCTATTTGTAGTTTTTGAAGAATCTTCTGCATCAAGATCATATTGTCTATTAATAAAGACAGTTTCACTTTTTTTTCTAGTGTGTTTGCTTTTTTATTTCTTTCCTTGGTGCACTTGTTAAAACCCCAATTCCAATGTTCAATATAAGTGGTGAGACTAACATTCTTGATGCTCTCCAATCTCATGGGAAGAGAGTGTTCGTGCTTTTATTCTTAAGTAAAAATTTAACATTAATATTTTATAGATGTCTATTTTCAACCTGAAAAAAGTTGAAAATGTTTGATTTGCTGAGGGTTTTAAGAGTGGATATTGAATTTTGTCACATGTCTTCTGCATTTATTACACAGTCGTATTTTTTTTATTAATTTAGTAAAGTGCATTGAATACTTTAAGAATGTTAAAACTTTACATTCCTATGATAGATCCCAGTTGGTGAGGCATGTTGTCATTTCAATATATTATTAAATTTTATTTGCCAATATTATGGAGAAATTTTGCAGCTAACATCACACAGGCTATTCGGCTGCAGATGTCTTTCTTTTTAGTGCCATTGTCTGGTTTTGGTATTGGAGTAATGCTGGCTATATTTGTCAAGTCTTTCTCCTCCTATATTTTCTGCACAGGATTTGCAGAAGTGAGTTCTCATTAAATGCTTGATAAAAAACTCACAGTGAGCTCACCTAAAGTTATCCTTGTGACAAATTATCATTAATAAAAATTAATTAATTTTGTTGATTAATTTTATTGAGAAAGTTTTTTTTTTCCATTTTGAGTCTCTTTTGATAACCTGTTATTCACGCTCACTTTCTATGCAATCATTTCTGTATTACACTGTATTTCCATGAAAACAGGGACTGTGACTTTTAATGTCTTTTCCCCTTAAATGCTTACTTTGTAGGGGTATAACAAACACCCTTTGAATTGGGCTCATATCAATAAGGGCACAGTACACCTATTATTCTATTATCATTTTTAAGTTCTAAGTATTCTTTTGTGACAAGTAGTGATGGTTTCCCAGCTGCTTTGCAGTTTCACGAGTATCTCCTAATGGTAACTAACAATAGGATTAACGAGTCCCTCAGACAAATCCCGTTTCTTCCTGCAGGTGCTCAGAACCAGGTAGAGCCCAGCCCGTTGTGGAGGCAGAGAAGCCAGGGGAAATGGAGGTTGAACAGTCAGTATGAGGGTCTGCCTGTCGCGTCTCCAGTGCTGTCCCGGAGACAACAGTGGGGACTGGGAAATCTCTGAAGCATGGAATTCAGAAGCACGTGAGATGCAAGGAGGACAACCTGTAGGAACCGAAGGGCAGTCACAGACCGACACCTAAAACGAACAGGGTCCTTGTCGCGTCTGCGCTGGGCTGGTAGCTCAGGGAGGACCCTTCAGCCGCTGGGGTTTGCTGACTACAGGGCATCTGTACTGGACGGAGCAGGCGTGCGTGCAGACGGGGACCAGGAGGTCTGTAGTGGATCGCCCTGGTGTGCGCTCAGACAGGAACGTGGCCCACAGCGCGCCCTGGCCTGCCCCCAGCTACCCCTGCTGCGTATGCACCGTGGCCCCTGGACGGGGAGAAGGGAAAAGGGGAACGAGGGCAGAGCCTCTCCCCTGGGTACTCACGGAGCAGCTGATAAAGAAAAACGAAGCCCCTCTGCGTATCCGCCTCCGAGAGCCCGGCCCTCCTGCCTTCCTGGGCACCGGGCTGTATGAGGCCACGGCTGGGACTCGGACCCAGGGACCACCTCGAGCAAGGGAAGCACGGAGCACAAGTTGTTCAAGGAAGAAAATAAACTCCTCCATTTAGTGCTGCATTAACAGGAGAGGCTCCACTTCCGCCCTCCTGTTCCTGAATTTCCCTGGCTTTTTCCTTAGGTGAAGAGACACGCTCCAATTCTACCCAATTCTACGTGCCTGGAAGTGCCTACTTAACAGAACCCTGTGCTTTTCACCCAATCTTGCTCTTCTGTTATTTGGGTTTCCCAGGAGCATATGATTTCCCGGTTGAGCTTTCTTTCCATTGCCTTTCATACATCCCCCAAATCGTACTTTCCACAAGGGAGAGGGGGACTCCTAGCACTCAGACAACCGCATGCAGAGAGCACCGTACTTCCTTGCTCGGCATTGCGTGCAGCGCACGGATGGATGTGCGCTGGAAACGCTGTGATGCTACTGAGTAATCTGATGTGATTGTTCCAGAAAATGGACCCAAGGCAGAAATAAGCTGTGAACCAAGCCCACGTCAAAGCTTTCAGGCAGACTAACTGCGTTATAAATACTAATTCAGATGGAAATGATAACTTAACAAAAACGAAGACCCTATACAATGCTAACACTTTTCTTCATCTTCCATGTTGCCAGCTCTATGGAATTTACAATTTTTTGGAAGGTAAAAGTTTTCATGCATGTTAAAATATTGAAGGTACTTACACACGATGACAAATCTAATTTTACTTATAAAAGTAATGACGTTAAGAATAAGATCCACAATGATTTTTATTTCACTAAGATGTTAAGGAAATACTATTTTCTAATTCCATTCTCTCCATTTAAATCTATATTTTTTTACTCAATAAATATATTAGATTGTGGCTTAGAATTCTCCATGATCTTTAAGCATAGATTTTGGCTCATATGTACTGATATTTGTATTGTTTGTTTATTGAGATAGAATTGAAATATAACAGGACATTAGTTTCAAGTATACAACACAACGATTTAATATTTGCTTATATTATGAAATAATCACCACAATAAGCCTTGTTAACACCCCTAACCTCACAGGGTTACAATTTTTTCCTTTCTTGTATAACCACTTTTAAGATCTACTCTCTTAGCAACGTTCAGACATGCAAGGGAGTATTGTCAGCAACAGTCTGCATTCTGTCCATCAGCCCCCGGGAATTATTTATCTTATAACTGTTTGTACCTCTGGACCATCTTTGATATTTTTCTTATTACTAATTATTAATTTCAAAATCTAACACTTACTTAGTATTATATTATTATAAAGTGCTTTCATAGATTCTTAGATTTGCATTGCAGGAAATACCTTTGAGGATGGTATCTTTATTGTTATACTCTCCCACTTTTATAGAACATAGTAACTAAGAAACTTTCCCAGGCTATGGCTAGAAAACACCAGAATTCTCATACTCAAAGTCTTCTGATGGACATCACACTGTGCCTAACCATTTGTGCCAACTGAGAGACACATCAACATGAATGCCCAGAGCTGGTGTTTCGTTTCTTCAGAAGCTGCATTCCAATATTTAAAAAATATATATATCATCACTCCTGTACTCAATTCCTTTTCCTTAAACACCAAAGCAGTAGAGAACATGAAGTTCAGTGCCAAATTATTCAAACTCTGTGAGATACTTAACCAAACTGACTTGCTAAAGAAAGATCTGTTCATATTATTTAGCAGGTAAAAATTGATCTGTCTGGTATCCTAAAAATACATTCTGAGAATGTTGTAGCTAACCCTTTTTGTCAAGCTAATTCTATCCTTGATTTTGATTGGAAGGTTGTAATGGCAATGTGGAATAAAGAGACAAGGCCCTGCGTCAGTACATAGTTCATGTTCACAGTGCATCAGGAGTGGCTGTATGCAATGACTAACATTGTCACCAGACAGGAGCCTGGCTCTGAGCAGGTCTGCCTAGGGCCAGTTGTACTGTGTGTGAGCTCTTGACTTCATGTGGGAAATATTTCACAACATGAATTTAGGTGACTATGAAAATCCATTTATTAAACCTGGGGACAGTGATACAAGGAAGGGACTTGCGTAGAAAAAGCAACCTGAGACCCCCATGCTGGGCTGCCTAAACTCACTGGGAAGGTACAGAACACAGGGCCTTGGGGACAGGTTCAGGAGATTACCCTCGGACAAGCTGCCTTAGAGTTTAGGAGACTGTACCTTTGGGGAAAAAGTAGGGAGCAAATGAGGAAAGAGAATAGTGTGGGCTGCTCCCGAGAGAGAGAGAGCACTGGCTGGGTCCTTTGTCTTGAGACTTTTATCTCTTTCTTGCAGGCAGGGACCTTGGGGGAGGTCTCAGGGGAGAGTTTCAGTAGAATACTCGTCAGTTCTCAGGGTCTTTAGTCATTGCAATTGAATCTGGAGTCGCCTGCCTGGTTTTGTCTTTTCTAAGCTGAAGCTGAAAGGCAACTGAGGCCTAGATGTTGTGTCCAGGGAGAAAGAGTTACCCTGGGGTGACGTCCTTGTTTTCCCAGTTTTGTACCCTGCCAGGCACTGGGGCCTTCCACCTGGGTGACCCTCTGCGCCTGGCTGTAAACTGCTCAGCCTTTGTGTTCAGCTCTCTGTCTCAGTTTCCCTATCCTACTTGCCAAGAAACGTTCCTAGCTTCTTGCTCTCCTGTCTCAACATGACAAAGCAAAGGAGGATGGAAGGAGACGTAAATTAGCCCCACAGCTTGATGCCAAGCCATGTATCCAATCCTTCTCGATCCAGTGAATTATGATTTCACTTCAACTGGTACCGGAGGAAGGTGCCACCAAGCCCGCTCCAATGGCTCCAGCACAGGAGATTCTTACAGGGTAAACTGAAGCCAGTGAAAATCTCTTTCATTATTTAATTCTATAAATTTTTCAAAACAAAAGCTTCTCTCTTAAAAAACAATGAAGATTAAAGGGAGCAGTGTTAGTCCCCAAAGCTCCATCGGGCACGTCTTTGTGCCTAAAAGCACCGAAATGAGAAAAAGAAGCTTTCACTCTTCTTTTGAACACTTTCTAAAATGTATGGCCTGAGAATTGAGAATTGAACCCAAATCCTTGCTCCTTGTTTGTCAATCTTTAGAAAACTCTGCTTTGTCCCTAAGGCAAAAAGGGTGTTTTAATGAAAAGAACTTTGCTTTTGCACTGGGTATTGGATGTTAGCAGCAGCCAACTTTAAAGTTTTCTGTGCAAAATGGGGATGGACTGCCACTATAACAATGTCACTGACTGAAATAAGAGAGCATCATGAGCATCACTTGTGAGACTTCTACTGACTTCAGCGTGGTATTGAACGTCAGAGGAAGCACAGCTCCGCCCTGTGGGCTACGATGGAGGGACTTGCAGCAAAGCCACCCCCCAACTCTGGACAACCAGGAGTCGGACGAAATACAAAACCAACTTGCTTGAATCCATCGCAGAGTTGCTGAAGAAACCAGCATTTGCGAGGCTAAGATCCTGGGGACAAGAAAACCCAGAAGTGTGAGCTTGGGATGTTTGCTAATGTGCAGCATGAAGCCAGACTGGTGAACAGTCCTCGCTCGGGATGCAGCAAAGAGGCAGCAGGCAAGGGGCGCTTTGCCAAGCTCGTAAGGGTCAGAGGTGAGAAAAAAACCTGGAATTTTCTGAGGGCCCATCACCCACAACTGAATGAGTCAAGATTGTGAGAAAGGAGGTGCAGGAAGTAATGCCAAACTCAGGGTGTGCCTCCCTTCATGACTTTTTAACCAGGAAAGAGCAGGATGCAAAACACTAAACAAAAAGCCACTAAAACAAGCAGAGTGGAGCTCTCCGCAGCCTCAGGCTGATCGAGAGATGAAAACAAAGCACATGAAGCGGGGGTCGTACAAGACAGTCGGTGCCCCTGGGAACTTACACCCTACAAGACGGGGCAAAGCAGAGGCAGAAGAGCCTCACCAAATGTCTGATTAAGTTAATGTGATCCCAACAACTCCTACAACTCTTCCATGTTCGACAACTTCTATATTTTCTATATTTTGTATTTTCTCTATTCAACATGTCCTTCTCAACTGGCTCCGTCAACATTCAACATATTCAACTCCTTCTCACACTTGAAGGGGCAGGGGCTCCTCTTATCTTCCCACTACAACACTATCTTTATTCACTCCCCTTTCCCTCACATTCCTCTCACTCCTGAACCCGCCGCAATCTTACTTCCATGCCCACCATGCCACCGTTGCTCTTGTCTAAGTCCCCAGTGGAAACTGGGGATCAAACGAGTCTGGGGCTGGTGCTGCCGGTCACCGCTCAGCCAGAAAGCAGAGACAGGGATTGGATTAGGACTGCACTTTTGTGAGTATCAGAGGCTAATCTGAGAAGGTGGCAGGTTAAAACCCTAACTAACATCCACCTTCCCTTGAGCTTTCAGAAGTAAGTTGACATAGGGGGGGTGTGGGAATTTGTGGGCGGTTTCCTAGGGGGAGCACAGAGGCGCTGTTTCTCTGACACACAGGCCTCCGCCTCCCCGCATCTCACACAGATGCTGCATAAACTCCGGGCCACTTCAGGGCACGTCAGAGAAGGAAAACTCTGACTCCAAAACACCTCCGCTGCCTTGCGGCATACCTCTTCAGGGGAAAGGCTAGGGGAGTAAACCCCGACAGAAAATCCGGAGCCGGAGTCCCTAAGGCGGTTTGACGTTGTAGTCAACACCGGCAACTCCTGCGGCGCACCTGAAGCCAAGCTGTATTGACTCCGTCTTTCCCTTGGACCCTTCAGCTGCGAAGAGAGGGGGGGTCTGCTGCATGGGCAACAGCAGACCCTCCATATCACCCTGCCCAGGCTCTGTAGCTTCAGCTTCACTGGAGAGGACACTCCAGCGTCATCGCAAGATGTCGATTCAACACGGGAGGAGACAGATACCATGTCACTCCCGAGTCGGACTGCACAGCCATTCTCGGCGGTGCAGATAGACTCTTAAGAAGCTACACCATCGTCTCTCGAGACGGACGGCTGCCGACGACTTCAATGGTCGCTGAAAGCTCTCAGTCAGAGAACTTTTGCCTGGGGTGGAAGCACAGCTATCAACTGGCCACCAACTTACCATAGTTATGCAAAGTACCTTAAGCCATATCATCCGCTGTCCCTTTCCCCAACCATGGGCATGTTGGGAAAGTACTCTGTTTTGGAGGACACCCTCCCACCCCCCACTCTTCACCCTATTGCATTATAATTTCTGAGTACAGGTGTTTTACATCCTTGGTTAGATTTATTTCTAGGTGTTTTATTCTGTGTTGAATGGCTATCATCAATAAACCAATAGACAACAAGTGCTGGTGAGGAGGAAAAGGGACCCTTTGGCACTGTTGGTGGGAAGGCAGACCAGTGCCACCACAGTGGAAAGGAGTATGGAGATACTTTTACAAACTAAAAATGGACTTGCCTCATGACCCAGCAATTCCATTTCTGGGAATTTATTTGAAGAAAGTCAAACACTCACTCGAAAGAACAGAAGCACCCCTATGCTCATTGCAGCATTATTTATAATCATCAATATACAGAAGCAGCCCAAGTGTCCATCAATAGATGAATAGATAAAAACAAAACAAACAAACAAACAAACAATGCAATGGGACATTTACACAATGCAATAGTACTTAGCCATAAAAATAAGAAAGTTTTACTCTTTGCAACATCCTGGATGGACCTAGAGAGCATTATGCTAGTGAAATAAGCAAGAGAGAGACAAATACTGTCCTATCTCACTCATATGTGGAATCTAATGAACAAACTAAACTAAAGCAAAATACAGACAGACTCATAGAGAGCAGGCTGCCAGCTCGGGGGGGGGGGGGGGTTAGGGGGTGGAGTTGTTACAGAGCGGGGTCCCAAAAATTCCCCGGAGCCCCGGATTTGGGGATGGGGTAGGGGACTCAGTAGAGTACAGCTTCCAAGATGCTTTTGCATATCTATGGCTGGTAGCTAGTGTCTTATTTAAATGGCTTTGGTTCTTCCAAGTCCCCACAGAGATGAGAATGGTCAGAACTGGTTACCACGCCCACTGTGTCACAGGCCACAGTCAGGGCTTTCAAAATAAGGCAGCAGCCATTTGCAGAGGGAGCACCATGCAGTTTTGAAAGGGAAAAGGGAGAACCACGCCTGATCCAAATCATGGGACATGTTTTGCTGGACTGCTATACGGAAGCTGATGACATCGTACCCCAGATCCTGAAGGAAAAATCTGACAGATACGGGATGGGGGACTATTGGGCTTGGTTTTGGTCTATAGCCTTTTGGGGAGCAAGGGAAGTGCTGGGTCGCATGGGAGAACAGGGCTCTGAGCAGGAGTGCTCACAGCCCTCCCCAGGTTGGAATATTGTAAATAAAGATGTGTTTTTCTCAACACTAGTTGTTGGATTTTACACCAAAGCACCATGTGAAAAAAAACCCTTTCACTTGGTAACAGAACGACCAAGCAAAAAGGATGAAGGACTCACTGACGTGGACAACGGTGTGGTTATTGCGGTGGGGAGAGAGTGTAAAAGGGATAAATGGTAATGGAAAAATACAATTAAAGTCACATTACAAGTAAGTTTAAGAATCAAAATAATGTATCTTAAAAATAATAGGTTTGAAATATTGCACTCTTAAAATCCTCCATTTCTAAGTACTTTAGTCTTCTAAATGTTTTATTTTTAACATTTTAGTGTTATTGTTTATATAAATTTAATATGCTAAGATTCCCTAATACTAATATTTTAAAATTATTTCAGAGAGAGAGACATTAATTTGTTGTTTCACTTATTTATGCATTCACTGGTTGATTCTTTTTTAAAATTTTTATTTATTGATTTGAGAGAGAATGAGAGAGAGAGATAGACATTGATTTGTTGATTCTGGCCCTGACTGGGGATGGAACTTGCAGCCTTGGTGTATCTGGGTTACGCTCTAGCTAATGAGACACCTGGCCAGGGCCCAGACCCTGACGTTGTGGGGATGTAATGCCCTGCATTTCTTCCATCGTAAGCTTCTAAATGTTTTCTAAGAAAATTTCTGGCTGTCCTTCAATCTTCAAGTGGCATTACAGTTCCAGAGTCACTTACTTAATAAACTTCCTTTCACAAAGGGAAGAACAAGCAGGGGACAGAGAAAAACAGGGAAAAGTGCCCTGTGCCACACTACTGCCTGAATGACAGAGCGGCATTGAACATAGAAATATTCTAAATATTTGGCCTAAAATCAATTTTCATTTACAGATGATTGGCAGCTGATGAACTTCTTAATATACTCTATTATATTATATTATTGAACAAGGACATTCAGAAAGTATATTAATAAAACTGCCATTATTATCTGTTAGGTCACCTGTATTTTTATATCATAGTTACTACAAATATAATAGAATATTATGTTCAAAAAATCTGAATGTAACATTTAAGAGTAAAGTAAGTTTTTAGTTAAAAATAAGCATTCTTTCATTGAAATCGTTGCTTAAGAAAGGAAAAGGTTTTGCTGATAGTGAAAGCATTTTGGATGATTTATTGACATCTACAGACAGTTCTTTGAGGGGATCTCAGGGGTGTTCCGGAAGCAGGCAGGTCTTCTTCCTTCAGATGCTGTCTGGTCTCCACGTTCTGTCCTCACACCAGAGAGTTGCTGTTGGAATGCGTTGGTAAAAGAAGGAACAATAACTGTTTGACCTTTCCTGTGCATCTAAAACCTTCCCCTTTTCTATGAAAATAATTTAATATTTTGCTTTTGTCTTTAAGATCATAAAGTCCAATACCTAACAGTTTCCTTAGACAAAATAGACATAAGATTGATATTTTTTGAATGAATGTTGAAATCCTTCTAAATTACAACATTTGTTTTTTTCATTATCTCTCAGTTACTTTAAAAATAATGGGAACACTCTCAGTAATATTACTACTTCTTTCATTTGGATCATTCTGGTGTTCCTTCTGCAGTATAATTTTAGAACTATCTGAAGGTGAAGTACACTAGAATGGCATGTATGTAAAGTATATTTTTTCCAGAGTAGGTCAGCTAACTCAGGGCTCAGCATTGTAACACTTGTTCATCAGCAAGGAAGCTGCTTTACCAGCTTTGCCTGACCATGTGGTGCCTTCTGCAAAGGCCCTTTCTAGCAGGAGCAAGTCAGGGAAGGATGTTTTCAGCGCCCCCAGCAACTGGTTTTGGACCTCACCCCTCCTCCAGGAACCCGGGACCTGTCTGTTGTTTATTACAAAAACCATCTCCAAACCCTACTGAAATGTTTATTCGCCCCACTAGGTACCTGAATGACAGCTCCCCACTAGTGTTTCACTTCTAAGGACTAATTCTGAGCCTGACCTGCCTCCAACGCCCTGGCTCGGTTGGAAACTACTGTGTCCAGCAAAGGTTTTATGACCACGGTGGAACAAGCTTATCTGGGACACTGTATTTTGTCGGGGCGGGGGGGTAGAGAGGTGGCTTTTCCCGCTAGTGGAGAAAAGCACAAGACCTCTGTCCCTCATGCTTTTTATTGAGAAGGGTACGCATGGGACATACAAGGTCAAAATTCATAAATCATCCATAGCTTTTAGGCCTCTGGATTACAGTTGACAGTTACAGGTTATCGATATCAATATAGAAGGCACAGTGACCAGTCTGTCTCAGGGTCTATTAAGCATCTTGACGCCACACTGCATTAGGTGCAAGGTTTCATGCTTTCCTTGCTAGAGACTGTTTATACTTGACTAAGAGATAAGAAAAGCAGAGCAAGTTCTAAAGCATAATAAGCATTCTTAAATCCAATTCCCATGGAAACCCTCTGAGTGGTTTTTGGTTACATCTCCTGTGCAGCCTTCCAGTTGCTGTTGAGACTTAAAGACAAGCCAGGGGTGGTGGGGGGAGTCAGGCTCACGGCCAGGGTTACAATTCCCAAAACCACAAGGAGTGGTTCCCCGCATGATTCCACTTTATTAGTATTAGCAATGATACTTAACAAATTTGTATTCACTGCTTCCTAGCTGCTAGGCAATCTAAGTACTTTTCGAACAACAAGAGAAATATGAGAACCTTCTATTCTTTCTTTCTATGTTTCCCCAGATTAAACGTCATAAATTGCAAAACAGTAAAATATTTTCAACGATGTAAAGATGTACAACATGTCCCATGTGAACCACTGGGATATAGAGCTGATGAAAAGTATATGTTTTCTACAAAAGGCTATGGATTGGGTTATATTTTTCCTGATTTAAAATAAAGTGTTGAAGAGAAACAAATGCTAACTGGTTTTATGTTTGACACACATGAAAAGAGACAGAAAACAAAGCAAGAGTGACAGAAAGGAAGGATCAGAAATAGACCAACAAGAAGCAGAATTTATCTTGGAAAATTAACATGGATATATCCCCCCTCCACCTAGTCTCTTGTTAAACCATATAAAAAATATCAGCGGTAAAAATCTAAGATGTGACACAATCCTAGAGGTAGAACCCTGCTTACGATACAAACTCATCCAGCCCCAATCCCTCCCTGCAGCCCACAGAGGTTAAGAGGCCAGGTCATGGCTCGTTGGCAGCAGACAAGACTGAACTCATCTGTCTTGAACACCAATGCACACAGCCTTTGCTTTAACACTGAGTTCTTTTTAGGCATTTTATAATAAACTGATGATAACGTAGAGTATAATAAGTTAGCTTCTGACTCTATTTCACATTAAAAACATGACCAAGAGAATGATATTTAAATTACACAGCATAAAATCTTTTGTCTATAAAATGTTGTTAATGATACTGACTTCAGAAGATAGTTTTGCTGATTAAATAGTATGCAAGAGGCTTTTATGGGGCTTTGTGAAGAAGACAACAGTTGACATTTATTGAGGACTTACTGTGTGCAAGACCCTGTTGTGATGTATCTACGTCAATAAATTGTTTAATTCTAACATCAATGGGAAGCACAGACCTAAATACATGTTAGCATACATATATATGTGCAAAATGTTGTACACAACAGCATTTTAATCACAAAGAGCAGCAATATGTCCCCTCTAAGCTCAGTCCCCAGAATAGTATTAGTGGGACTAAGGCCTGCACTATGTTTTCTCTTGCTCAACCTCCACCCTTCTGCCCAGAATTAACCTTGAACCTTAAGGCGAGGTTATTGTTCTTTTCCTTAACTGATGGCTTCCCACAGGTATGGGAAAAGAAGAGCCAGGATGTACACACGGTCTCCACTTGACACTTATCCTTTACCTTTTGCTTTTCTTTTTATTTATGTGTTTATGTATTTATGTATGTATGTATGCATGTATGTATGTATGTATTTAGTGGAGACATAGATTTAAAAATTTTTATTGACTGTATTGAGGTGACACTGGTTAATAAAGTTATATGTTACTTTTGAAGGCCCTGGCTGGTTTAGCTCAGTGGATTGAGCATCGGCCTGCGAGCTAAGTGTCGCTGGTTCGATCTTCCAGTCAGGGTACATCAGAGAAGGAAAACTCTGACTCCAAAAAACCTCCGCTGCCTTGCGGCATATCTCTTCAGGGGAAAGGCTAAGGGAGTAAACCCCGACAGAAAATCCGGAGCCGGAGTCCCTAAGGCAGTTCGACGTTGTAGTCAACACCGGCAACTCCTGCGGCGCACCTGAAGCCAAGCTGTATTGACTCCGTCTTTCCCTTGGACCCTTCAGCTGCGAAGAGAGGGGGGGTCTGCTGCATGGGCAACAGCGGACCCTCCATATTACCCTGCCCAGGCTCTGTAGCTTCAGCGTCATCGCAAGATGTCGATTCAACACGGGAGGAGACAGATACTACCATGTCACTCCCGAGTCGGACTGCACAGCCATTCTCGGCGGTGCAGATGGACTCTTAAGAAGCTACACCATCGTCTCTCGAGACGGACGGCTGCCGACGATGTTACTTTTGAAGAACAAAACATTTTAATTTTAAGATAAACTCATTAACTAAGCATTCTCTCTATGATCAATGCCATTTAGATAGCCTATAAATGCAAACTACTGTTAACATGAACATCATGATACATTCGTTATTGGTCCGTGCATAACCACTTTTATTTCTTAACAAGTATTATAATCTGTTATCATCTCATACCATGCCATAGCAGTGTTTGAGAATGTCACCCATAACACACGCTGTGACCTGAACAATAACAGGTATCTACCAGCCTACATCCTCACTCCACCTCTCCCACATTTCAGTGAACTTGCATGAATTCCAAGTTTATCTTTTCCTTTCTTTTAACTTAATATATGTTTTGTTTTTCTATGTATTTATAAGAATCATTTGTGTATGTTTACACACATATTCAGAGATTAATTTTAGTCTTACACAGTTTTCAATAAATATACAAGGCATTTGCTGTATATAATGTTTTGGAACTTGCTTCCCACTTAATACTATATCGCAAAGACTCACGTATAATGTTCTATTAACACTCATTTTGGTGGCTGTGTGGTAGTCAGTGTGTGATAGCAGTAGTTTTCACCCATTCTCTCATCTGTGGGCACTTGGAGCATGGCTGGTATTTGGGCTTGTCACATTTGCTACAGTCCTTTAGGGGCAAGATGACCAACACAGTAAATCACTGCATCATATGGCAAATAAATATTTAATTTTAATTTGCTATTTAGGTGCACAATTATAACTCTTCATGGCTATGCTTTGCATTTTTCAAAATTGACATGACATTGAACAACTCTCCCCGTTTGTTGGGCATGTGTGCCACCATTTCACTAAAAAGTCTGTAAAAAGTTTTATATGATGTTTATGCTCCACTTAATGATTTATAGATTTGTCTTCATGCTCTTGGTCCCAGTCATTTACCAGTTTTGTGTATTAAAAATATTATCTCTCAGTCCCATCATGTTTTCTCATTCTAAGGTGTTTTTTGAAGAAACACACATTTAATTTTGATAAGTTACAGTGACCTTTTATTCCTGAAGAATATTTTTTGTGTCTTAACAGGTTTAACCTTAACTTAAATTTTAATTGATTGTCATGTTCATTTTCTCCTAACAATTTTTAAAAATTTTCTTTGAATAGTTAACTAGTTACTATATTTAGAGTTGAGTTTTTAATATGGTGGATAATACATCCACAGTTAAACTTTTCCCATATTGGTAATCATTTTTCTAATTCCATTTCTTGAACAGCCCCTCCTTTCCTCATTGATCCAATACAACATCTGTAGGATTTATCAGTTTTCTGAGTGTGCGAATCTGTGTCTGTGTCCTCTGTTCTGTCCCATTTGCCAGCTGGTTCATCTCTGAGAGAATCCCACACTCTCCATGTCAGTTTCAGAACAAACCCATATCTCTGGTAGGGCAAAGCCCTCATGCTGCTCTGCCTTTTCAGAAGTAAGGTAGCTAGTCTTTCTTCATTTGACCAATTTTTTTTTCTAAGAGTCATACTATCACATTTTAAGAAAATGTGTGTTGGACCCTGGCTAGGTAGCTCAATTGGTTAAAGTACCATCCCCATACACTGAGGTTGTGCGTTCGCTCCCCAGTCATGGCACATAGAAGAATCTACCAATGCATGCACGAATAAGTGGAACAACAAATCAATCTCTCTCTTTCTCTCTCTTCCCGTTCCCTCTCTCTGTCTTTAAAAACAATAAATAAAAAATGTAAAAAAAAAATAAAGAAAGAAAATGTTTGTTGAACCTCAACCCATGTGGCTCAGTTCTTTAGGCATCTTCCCTCAAAGAGAAAGGTGGCCGGTTCTGTTACAGGTCTGGGAACATACCCAGGTTGCGGGTTTGGTCCCTGGTTGGGGCACATACGAGAGGGGCAAAGATGGAGAAAGAGAGGTGGGGAAACATCAGTGGGAGAAAGAAACATCAGTTAGTTGCCTGTCTTTCACATTTTGATCAGGGACCAAACCCATAACCCAGGCTTGTGCCTTGACTGGAATCAAACTGGTGACCTTTCACCCTGCAAGACAACACCCAATGTACTGAGCCACACTGGTCAGGGCACTTGTCAATTCTTTTGAGTTTTCTAATGTAGTAATTCTACCATGTTCTTTATTCCTATCCTATTCTCTATATTATTTACATTTGTTTTTTTAATTAATTTTTGTCTGAATACCCTGGCCAGGAACTTTAGTACATTGTTGGGCAGAAATAATAATAGAGATCACCTTTTTTTCATTTGCTTTTAAAGGGATTGCTTTTAAAAAGTCTCCATTTATGATGACATATTTTGTTCTGTAATCATCTACTATATGGTTTATTAGGCTAATGAAATTCCTTTCTCTTACTAATTTTTACTTATAAGACTTTTTTCTAATCTTGAAGAGTGCCTCATTTTGAAAACACCTCTCCTAGTATTTTTCTTTTTTAATCTGTGAAAATATATCTTTACCTAAATATTAAGACATCTTTGTATACTTAAGATAGATCCATCTTTACCTTAACATATTCATTTTATAAATATTTAAATTTAAACAGCAAATATTTTATTATCATTTTAATTCTAGTACAATACGCATAACAAAATTTACCATTTAACTGCATTTTAAATGCATGGCTCAGTGGCATTCATTACATTCACCACCAGCATCACCAGAACGTTTCATTCCCCAGCTGAAACCCTGTCCCCATTAAACACTCGCTGCTCCTTCCTTTCCCTGCAGACCCTGGCACCCACCATTCACTTTCTAGACGCTTCCATTTCATATGAGTGGAATGATACAACGTTTGTCCTTTGTGACTGGTTTACTTCACATAATATAATGTCTTCAAGGTTTACCCACACTGTAGCATGTGTCAAAATCTCCTTCCTTTTTAACGCTAAATAATATTTCATTATGTGTATCTATAATTTTGTTCATTCACTCACCCATTAATGGCCAGCCAGGTTGCTTCCATTTTTGACTGTTGTGAATAATGCTGCAAAGAACATAGATGTACATATATTTATTTTAGCCCTTCTTTCAATTGTTTTTGGTATATGTACAGAGTAGAATTGCTGGTTCATATGGTAACCTTGTGTTTAATTTTTCTGAATAATTATTATACTGCTTTACACACCAACTTCACTAATTTTATTTTGCATCTACATTAATGATTCATAAATATTCATCAATTTTTCTTTTTTATAATGGGTGTTTTGTTTTTGGTTTTTTGGTAAGAGAGTAATACTGGTTTCAAATTAGTTAGTATTTCCTCTTTTCCAGTTTTCTGAAAGAGTTTATATACAAATGTGCATTCTCCTGTTATTAAATATTGTCCATAGATTTATTAGATTAAGCTTGTTTTATATGTTAAATAAATCACCTGCATACAAACTGACTTTCTCTCTGCTTGATCCAATAATAATTGAGTTACTGAATTAAAATTTTCTACTATAGTTGTGAATTTTTCCATTTTCCTTCTTATTCTGTCAGTATTTGCCTCCTAAGTTTGGAAGTCATGTCGTCGTCGTCGTCGTCGTCGTCGTCGGCAGCCGTCCGTCTCGAGAGACGATGGTGTAGCTTCTTAAGAGTCTATCTGCACCGCCGAGAATGGCTGTGCAGTCCGACTCGGGAGTGACATGGTATCTGTCTCCTCCCGTGTTGAATCGACATCTTGTGATGACGCTGAAGCTACAGAGCCTGGGCAGGGTGATATGGAGGGTCTGCTGTTGCCCATGCAGCAGACCCCCCCTCTCTTCGCAGCTGAAGGGTCCAAGGGAAAGACGGAGTCAATACAGCTTGGCTTCAGGTGCGCCGCAGGAGTTGCCGGTGTTGACTACAACGTCAAACCGCCTTAGGGACTCCGGCTCCGGATTTTCTGTCGGGGTTTACTCCCTTAGCCTTTCCCCTGAAGAGGTATGCCGCAAGGCAGCGGAGGTTTTTTGGAATCAGAGTTTTCCTTCTCTGATGTGCCCTGACTGGAAGATCGAACCAGCGACACTTAGCTCGCAGGCCGACGCTCAATCCACTGAGCTAAACCAGCCAGGGCGCGGAAGTCATGTATTGACTGTATAATGGTGAAGAATTGAAAGCAACTTTTGATGAATCTCCTTTGGCTGATATTAGTCAGAATTTATAAAAAGTACCAAAATTTTTACCTCTAAACTTTTATATCCTTATGCTTCAGCTCCTGTAAACAATACATAACTGTATTTTTAAATAAATGAATTCTGGCAATCTCTGCCTTTTACTGGGGAATTTTTCCTTTATGTTGACTATCACTACTATATATTCAGATTCATTTCTGCCATCCTATGTGTGCAACTTTATTTGCCACACTTTTTCTCTGCTTTTTGCCTTTTCTGATTACTTTTACAGTGTAAGTATATATTTTTTATTTATAAGTACAAAAATAAAGTATTTTAATTGATTTTTAATAGTACTACTTTGAAAAGTGCACACCATACAGGCATCGGTGATCTCTCAAGGGAAGTTTTAGACAGTTCAGAAAACAAGGACTGGAGAACTTAAAAGGCCATCACCCTCTGGGGAGGATACATGCCACTTCCCAGGATATTTATTTGTCTGGACCTTGCAACCCCACACATTTCAGGTTTTTGTTATTGTTCTATGCAGAATATAATATGCAGATAAAATATATTATTTTATCATTCTGTTTTAACCTCACACTTTCCGTTTGGAATCTTTTCATTGCTTCTGAAGTTCATCCTTTGAAATTCCTTTTTAGAGGGTGTATAGTAAATAAAATCTTTCAAGTTTTATTTGATAATATTACCATCATTTTGTCTTCATTTTTAAAAGATAATTTTGTTAGATGTGTAATTCTTGGTGAATTGTTATTTGTTTCTCTGTGAACTTGGAAGAATTTATTTAATGTCTCCAGCTTCCATTATTGTTGTCAGACAAGTCGCATCGCATCGCATCGCATCGGCAGCTGTCCGTCTCGAGAGACGATGGTGTAGCTTCTTAAGAGTCTATCTGCACCGCCGAGAATGGCTGTGCAGTCCGACTCGGGAGTGACACGGTATCTGTCTCCTCCCGTGTTGAATCGACATCTTGCGATGACGCTGGAGTGTCCTCTCCAGTGAAGCTGAAGCTACAGAGCCTGGGCAGGGTGATATGGAGGGTCTCCTGTTGCCCATGCAGCAGACCCCCCCTCTCTTCGCAGCTGAAGGGTCCAAGGGAAAGACGGAGTCAATACAGCTTGGCTTCAGGTGCGCCGCAGGAGTTGCCGGTGTTGACTACAACGTCAAACCGCCTTAGGGACTCCGGCTCCGGATTTTCTGTCGGGGTTTACTCCCTTAGCCTTTCCCCTGAAGAGGTATGCCGCAAGGCAGCGGAGGTTTTTTGGAGTCAGTTTTCCTTCTCTGATGTGCCCTGACTGGAAGATTGAACCAGCGACACTTAGCTCGCAGGCCGACACTCAATCCACTGAGCCAAACCAGCCAGGGTCATGTCAGACAAGTAATCTTTCATTAATTGGAAATATGCCTTTTATCTTAAAGTCTTATGTTTGTTTTCAACATGGTTCAGTTATATGTCTTCAAATTATTGCAATTTTGTTTCTTGTTAGTCTTCCGTCAGTCACTTGGGGATTGAAGTTTTACATCAGTTCTACAACTTTCATTTTGGCTATTACACCTCCCCCGCCACATTCTACTTCTGGGTTAGATGAATTTTGATAGTTATTATTTTATCATAAATATTCATAAACCTTTCTTTATATTAAATATTATTTATCTCTTTGTGTGCTGAATTCTGGGTTATTTCTTCAGCTATCCTGTCCAATTTGTGAGTTATACCTATTCTGATATTTAAACATCAATTGAATTTTAAATTTAATTTATATATTTTTTATTTTTGTTTATATTAGTACTTTTATGAATCCACTTAAATCAATCTCATTATTTTCTTTTTTTAAAGTATATTTAATTGATTATTTTGTTACAGCAGTCACAATTTTTTTCCCTTTGCTCCCCTCTGCTCAGTACCCCGCCTTCCCTCCAGCAATCCCACCCCCCTTGGTTCATGTCCCTGGGTCGTGCATGTGTGTTCTTTGGCTTCACCCTTTCCTATACTATTCTTAACATCCCCCTGTCTGTTTTGTACCAACCGACTATGCTTCTTAATCCCTGCACCATTTCCCCATTTCTCTTCCTATCCCCTCCCAGCTGATGCCCATACCTATGATTTTGTTCCTATTCTGGTTTGCTTAGTTGGATTTTGTTTTTACTTTTTAGATTCAGTTGTTGATAGTTGTGGGTTTGTTGTCATTTTAGTGTTCATAGTTTCGATCTTCTTTTTCTTAAGTAAGTCCCTTTGACATTTCATATAATAATGCTTGGTGATGATGGACTCCTTTAGCTTCACCTTGTCTGGGAAGCACTTCATCTGCCCTTCCATTTCAAATGATAGTTTTGCTGGACAGAGTAATCTTGGTGGTAGGTTGCTTTTCATCACATTTAATACTGCTTGCCAGTCCCTTCTTGCCTGCAAAGGGTCCTCTAAGAAATCAGCTGATAGTCCTATAGGCAGTCCCCTGTAGGCAGGCTCTCCGCCTCTCTCTTCCTGCCCCCAGGACTCTCTCTTTATCTTTCACCTTTGGCATCTCAATCCTGTTGTGTCCTGGTGTGGTCCCCTCCGGGTCCAGCTTGCCTGGGACCCTCCATTCTTCCTGGACCTGTATGTCCATCTCCTTCACAAAATCTGGGAAGTTTTCCTCATTTTTTTCAATTCTTGCTTCCTCATTCTGCACTGGTTGACTGTTTTTTTCTTCCTTATGTTCCAAATCATTGACTTGAGCCCCAGTTTCCTTCCCTTCACCATTGACTTTGTGTGGATTTTCCTTTGTTTCACTTAGCATTGCCTTCACTTCTTCCCTTATGCATCTGCCATAGTCAAGCATATCTGTCAAGCCTGTGAGCATCTTTATCACCAGTGTTTTGAATTCTGCATCTATTAAGTTGTCTATCTCCTCATCTGTTAAGTTGGCTATCTCCTCATTCCTTAGTTCTCCCACCGGAACCTTGATCAGTTCCCCCTTTTGGGCCATACTTCTCTGTCTCCTCATTCTGACAGGCTCTTGTGTTTGTTTGCCTCCACATCCCAGGTAGAGCTGTCACTCCTGTTACATTGTAAGGGGTGGAGCCTTAGGAGGTGTCAGCACAGGGCAACCTGCTTCACCACGTTGTGGCGCTGTATGTGGGGGAGGTGTTCGAGAGGGAACAATGCCGCTAGTCCAGCACTTGCCCCCTTTCCAGGCACCTCTCCCACTTCTGCACCAGACTGGCACCCCTCTAGCTGCTGCCCTGGCCATCGTTCCCAGAGTGGGTGGGTCTGCGGACATTCTAGGATTATGGGGGCCCTTTAAACAAGCGGACTCTGCCGAGACCGGCAGTTTCTGCCTCTACCCCAACCCCCACCGGTCTACAGTCAGAGGCAATGAGGCTTGATTTTCCCTGGTGCTGGGACCATGGGCTGATAGGTCTGGTGAGAAGCTGGGAACGCGCCCCAGGTGTCCCTTCTGACTTTTTAAAATGTGTTACTGCGCTTTCTGCCGGCCTGCCACTGCTGCTGCTGCTGCTGCCACCGCTGCCACCGCCACCACACTGCATTCTCTCCACCCTGGCTCCGCCCCTCCTACTGTCTGGATGAGTATTTCTTCTTTATATCTTTGTTTGATGGACTTCCATGCAGTTTTATTTTCTGGAACTTCTGGTTGTTTCTAGTTTTGAGGTAGCTGTATTTCTTCTTAGTTGTGGAGGGAGATGCAGTGTGTCTGTCTATACCTCCATCTTGGCCAAAACTTCCTGTATCTCATTATTTTCTGATGAGATTTTTAAATACATAAAGATTCAGATCTTAAATAAGCTTTTGAAATGTGATTTTTCTGAGTTCTTTTCTGTTGATTCATTTGTATTATGTTTGTTTCATAGTATTTTAGTAATTTTTGAGTTTGACTTATTTTTATTAGACTTTAATTTTGGGATGTCTTTGAGGCCTGCACTTAAAATGAGTTCTTTCACAGAGACTCTTGTTGGTCTCTGCCAGCTGTCTAGTAGTATTAGAAATTCAGACTATATTTAAGGCATATATTGAATTCAGATTTTAGTTCCCAGTAGCTAGTGTGAATTATCAGCTAGACCATAGTAGTTCTTTTTTCTAAACATTTTCTTCCATTTTTTGACCTGTAGCATTTTTACTCACCCATGAAAAACGTGCTCTTAAATCACCTTTTTTTCAAACTTTGCATATGATCTTCTAATTAAAATTAGTTTATCCAATCTCTGAGCTTCAATATGATAAATTTTTCATATTTATTAAAGCATTTATTTCCTACTAGACAATGAGCAACTTTTAAATTGGAAAATATTTTCATTGGGGTTGATTATAAATGTTTTGTGGCTTCCCTATGGGCACAACAGAATGTCCCTTTTCTTATTCCCTAGAATGTTTTGTATTTTGTCTTTACAAAATTTTTTAAGTGCATAAATTATGTTTGTACAGTTTAACTAATTAATCGATTGGTTTAATGAAGCGAAACCATACATGTGATCACTTTTTAGATCAAGAATCAGAACAGAACTCCCCAGTGACAACCTTTGAGCTTTCTCCAGTCACTACTGTTCCTGTCTCAAAAATGTAGCCACTATTTTTGCAATTCACGTTCATTCTTCTATATAGTGTTCAGCATATAAATTTCTGGCTGCTTTTGATGAATATTTTGACTGTGAGATTCATCCATGCTGATTCATTTGTCAATACATCAGTTATTCTTATTATCATATAGCAGTTCTTCCTTTTTAGATATATATTACATTTTACTTATCTATTCTGAGTTGATGGATATTTAGGTCATTTCTGTTTGCAGACTTTTATGGATTGTGTTACCCCAAAACTTATATATTGCAGTCCTAATTCCCAGTATCAGAAGGAGGCCTTATTTGGAGATAAGGTCATCATAAATGTAATCAGGTTAAACTGAAATCATTAGGCCCTCATCCAATATGAGTGATGTCCTTATCAAAAAGGGAAATTGGAGACAGATATCCACATAAGGAGAATGCCATGTGAAAACAAAACAAACCACCAGAAGGTAGGGGAGAAGCCTGGAAGAGATTCTCCCTCACGGCCCTCGGGGACACCAACCTTGCCAACAGCAAGGTTTTGAACTTCTAGCCTCCAGAACTGTGAGACAATAAACTCATTGTGTAAGTCACCCAGTTCTTGGAGCTTGGTTGTGGCAGACTAGCAAATTAATGTAAGGACTCTACAAATACAGCTGCTATAACCATTCTTAGGCATCATTCTTACTCATCTGTTATGAAGATTATAGAAGAATTTGACATGAAGGAGACAGCAGGCTTCTGAAAATATATCTGGTCAGGACTGGAACACAGAGCCAACGAAGTTTATTCATGCTACTTATATAGAAGGACTCATACTGGGAGAGTTGATCAGCATAGGCTGTTGAATGAATGGATTAATACTAACAGCATAAAAGGGTTATGCCAGACTTGAAAAGATATTCAGTGGGATTCCATGTTGAATCTTGGTAAACATGCAAGGACATGTTTACCAAGAGACCTTCAATTACCGACCTATGTGACAGGGCCAGGCCATCCTACATCCCGAGACATACTGACCGTGATGCTGTGACCAAGTTGTCAGGAAAGTGTCCCAGCACAGCAGCTCCTCTCACCCACCTGCTACGTCCCATAGAGGTTTTCCAACCTGTACCTCTTTCCAGGGCACTTTGCCTGAATTACTGAACTTCTAGATTCTGTTCACTCACAGCCCCCCAAGAGCCACTCTCAGGAACAATGGTATAATCACAGCCCTGAATTACTTGCCTAGCATGAGAGCAGCACAGCATCTAAGACTGACCATATCCTTACATCTTCCATTTTACTGTGACTTGGAATTTCATATTCAAATGGTCATATCTTGGACCCTCAAAGAAAAACAGTAGTTATTGATGTACTCAATGTCTATTATCACAAATAATCACATTTGAAAAGTAAATCATTAATGATAGTTTAAAATAAAGTTCTTGAGAGATTATACTGAGTTCAATATTTAATATTCAATAGGTATCTACCTGACAAAAAAAGTAGTTAGGTGTTTTGATGGACAAAATAACATTCACCCAGAAGGAATCTATTATAATAGGGAACATGCTTTCAGAAACACAGCTTCAGACTCAATTAACTTTATTTCCTAATGCTACAAAATATATAGTTTCTTATTGTATTGTTTATAATTATTTTCTAGTCCCCTCTACTTCAGCCCATGCTTTAGTGAACATGGGCTGAAGTTTAATTTTAAAAAGCCATGTTCCATATACCTGAGAGACAGCAGATATAAACCATGACTACAGCCCAGAAAAGGGCAATTTTCTGCCTTCAATCTGCCATCGACGTTAACCCTGATAACATTAAAATAGCAAGAACACACATTCTTGTCCACGTGTGGGCAACTGTCACTATTCAAGTGCAAAATCCCAAAGACCTAATTAAATCAGTAATAGCTTTTTCTACTTGTGTAGCCTCTGAGTGACAGTTTAATAAGGAGTGTTTTACTGATCCTATAAGCCAGAGCTAAACTCAATCCTAACGAGGTTCACATAGCACTTTCTAAAAAGGTTTTCAGAAAACTATTTTCATAAATGATTCCATGATTCCTCACTTATGTAAGGAAACACATTTTAAAAATTTCTCCTCTTAGTGCTAAAAAATGACACTTTCAGAAACAAGCTTTTTTTAATTTTATTTATGAGAATGATGGTACTGTAAAAAAATAGGTGACATTTTAAGAATTGTGGGGAAAAGGATGCATTTAAGTGAAGGAATTAAAATGACTTCAACAATCCATTATTAGTGTGAATATTCCCATTGTGTAAGAGGCTCTGTGCTTTGTTTACTGTGTTTCTTCTAACTTTCTTTGCTCCCATGCCATCCAAGTCTTAGCAATAGATATATTCCACTCTTATTATCTGAAGCTCTGATTCCTTGGACAAAGACTCAGAAAGGATTATGAACCACAATGAATCATTCAACAATTCTCCATCAGACTTATCAAAAGTTAGGGTTATTAGAATCATTTTCACCATTCTGTTGTGTACTTTAAGGTGAATAGTTTTCACATATTTCTCTCAGGAAGTGTCACGTTTTCGAGGTATTTTGGTCTACCTATAAATAACTTTGTCCTGTGTTGAAGATGGAATCATCTTAGGCAAGAATAAGGGACCAGACTGAAAAACTCCCAGCTTCAATGACCAACAGCTCACCAGCCTACATTCAACGTTATGTTAGATATAGTATCAAATTGCATAAAGCACATTTGTGTGACACTCATATCCTGGCCACCTTATTTAGAACGCAGCTGTTAATAGTCATGAAAGAACTGGAATTAATTCATTTAATAATTGTTTACTGAACACCTACTATGTTCAGGAATTGTGCTAGGCCCTATAATTCAAACTTAATTACTTCTGAGAAAATTAGATTCTGAGAAAACTATACCTAGAGCTCTTTGTAACTAACTAAAGTTCAGAGATATGTGATAACTTGATTAATGTAACATCACAGAGAGATAGAGAAAATGGAAGGCTGACTTGCCACACATAGGGAGGAGTTTGCTTCTGCCTTTAAATATCAACACTCCACAGGGCCACAGTGTGACCATGTGGGCTTAAGATAGCAAAGAAAACCATTCTGCAGTTGTGAACATTGCCCAAGCCACAAAATTGACTAAAGGTCACTCAATCCTGTTTAACAACCACACTTAACCTTGACCTACATATCCCATCTTCTATGAGGCTTATTGATACACGATCATAGAGTTACTCACAATTCCTGAGAGCATTCACTCTAAACCAACAACCGCTTTTATAAAACACCTGCCTGAATCAGCTGCATAAACCCAAAGCTGGGAAGTCCTTTCAGCCCCATTTCTCTCCCGTGTGTCTTTTCCATCCCTGAAATGAGTAATAAACACAACCTGTCCAACAACCAGTGTTCTTTCCAGTGGTCTTTCACCAAGAATCATTGACAGTATCATAAAAAATTAGTTAATTCTGTAGTTCCTCAAATATAAGACACTATACATTGCAAGACACATTCTAATTTCATAAACATTGAAGTATGAAAAGTGTGTATCTTATAATTGATGCATACTGCATTTTCTAATTCACTGGGGAACACAGTTTTTATTGAGTCAGATCTGACACTTGTTTTTGACTAACTTTTGGCATCTGAATCCAAAAATGACCCTAATTTTTCTCTATCACATCATCTTTTTAAGGTACATGATACCCTCCCTTTGACCCAAAAATCATACAAGGAAAATAAAGAAAAAATCACCTGAATATACTGTTTATTTAGAGATATTTTATTCACATCAAGACTATATATCATTACTGTAAGCCAAATTGTGTACAAGTAGTAAAGTTCTGCTACCAAATATACATATTAATGTATTTTATCTTTTCAAACAATGGGCTAAGAAATGGCAAAATGAGATACTTGAAACAGTCTCCTTCTGTTGGCAAAGCTTTAACAAATTGCTTCATGAGACCCAGTTTTATGTGCAGAGGTGGGAATATAATGTTCTTTCTGTCAACAAGTGGCTCATGTAGAATGTTTGGATCACCGGGTTTGAGGTCAGATCTTGGAGGCCAATTGGACTCCACCCAATGCCTCTCACGGGCTCTGCTGTCCCACATACACAGAAAACAGGGATACTTGGTGTATCTGCATTGCTGACCAAGAAGGGAGCAGACCATTTTAAGGTCAACACAGATGATCTAATTGTGTTTGTGATATTACAACAGATCAATGACTTTCTTTGTCTTCACATTCTTCACAAAAACAAACTGAATGGCCAATTGGGACTGCACCAGGTAAATTGCCAGGACACACTTCAAGCTCCGCTTTGAGCTATCAATGAACAGTCGCCATTCAGTTGAGTTATAGATTGGAGTTCCCAATTCCTCCATTAAACCATGTATGTTATGGCAATACACAAAGCCAGCATCACTTCAAAAGTACTGCAGAAATGCACTTTCTCTTGATCGAAAGTAGGATGCCTTTGCTCCTTTTTCAAGCAAGTTTTTCTCATGCAGTCTTGATGCTAGGAGTTCTGAAGCCTTTTTGGATAGTCCTAAATCTCATGCCAAATCATTCAACTCATGCTGATCAAATCCCTTATGAACTGAGTAGTCTTCAATTTCAAAATCTTCATCATTGCTGTCACTTAGTTCTTCACCACACTCCTGTTTTTCGTAAGAGGGTAGTTCAATGAAAGCTGGCACTGGGATTTCAGCTGAATGAGGCACTGGGCGTATAGCTGATGGTAGACTAGGATACTCTATTTTACATTAATTTTTCTTGTTATATCCTGACGTTTTCACTATACAAAAGTAATAATCACTTGAATTATCTCTGGGCTCTTGCCAAACCATACGCATACCAAATGGCAATTTATCACGTGTTCTCTTTGTCCATATTCATAAACTCTTGACACACTGCCTGCACAACTTGTGAGGGGCCCAAGACTTCTCTTCATCACCAAGTTTTACTTTAAAATATGCAAAATAGGCTTGCCAGACAAATGCACTGTTTGTCCTTTGACTGGGAATGGTGAAACTGCCACAGATATAACAGAGCGAATCAGGGTTGCTTAGGCACTTATGATGAAAAATAGCAGAAGCAGACATGATCTGAAGAAAAGGAAATAAGTATGTATGTAAGTAAAAAATAAATTTTGCTAATTCCTTTTCCACGGACAAGAACTCGGACTACACTTCAGAATATGATTCACTATACAGAGCAGCACACAACCTCTCACCACATTGTCTCATATGTAACTGAATAGTCTAGACAAGTATGAATCTGTCACTGGTCTCCAAGGTCGTCCCCCACCGCTCCCCACTTGAGGGTGGTTTGCTCTCAGCCATTAGGAGAGCTCTAGTGTTTCCCTTGATCCAGGCTCGATCCAGCCTAGAGTGGTTGCATTAAGATAAGCTGTACAGAAAAAACTTGATGTGATAGAAGAAAACTAACTGCAGTTTTGAAATCAGCATGCTTATTTAAGTCTAAATCAGTTGAAAAGTTGAACTAATCAGGAATTATGTTAAAAATGTGTTATAATTACATTCTCAATTTAGGCATGTGTTCACTATAAACATTAACTTTAAAAATTAAGAAAAATTTTTATTTTTAAGGCAAGGCACTTTTTTACAAAGGTTCCTGAAATGCTGTCTAAAGAAAAAGGATCTATATATCATAGAAAGAACTCAGTAATTTATTCAAATTTAAGAATAAGTGGATACACATAGATTTTAAAATATATACTAGGTAAGAAATTGCTGAATTATGGCCCACTTCTGACCCACTTCCTGTTTTTATAAATAGCTTTAAGGAAATATAGCCAAGCTATTCATTTATATATTTTCAGTGACAAAGTTGATAAAATGTTACAGAGATCCAGTCAAGTTCTGACTCTGTAAAGAAAACGTTTGCTGACCCCCACCCATCTTATAAATAGGCAGAATGAAATTTAAGTGAGCACCTAAAATTAGGATTGATCACATTCCAGATTCCTAATTCTTGGAAAATATATAAATATTTGCATGTAAAACATAAATATATTAAACAACATACAGCAATTCAATCTCCTCACCTACAAAATCAACATTATAATCATATTACTAAATGTATATACTTATTTTGAGAATTAAGTGTATATATATATGTGTGTGCCCCTGGCTGGTTTGGCTCAGTGGATTGAGCGTCGGCCTGTGAGCTAAGTGTCGCTGGTTCGATCTTCCAGTCAGGGCACATCAGAGAAGGAAAACTCTGACTCCAAAAAACCTCCGCTGCCTTGCGGCATACCTCTTCAGGGGAAAGGCTAAGGGAGTAAACCCCGACAGAAAATCCGGAGCCGGAGTCCCTAAGGCGGTTTGACGTTGTAGTCAACACCGGCAACTCCTGCGGCGCACCTGAAGCCAAGCTGTATTGACTCCGTCTTTCCCTTGGACCCTTCAGCTGTGAAGAGAGGGGGGGTCTGCTGCATGGGCAACAGCAGACCCTCCATATCACTCTGCCCAGGCTCTGTAGCTTCAACTCCACTGGAGAGGACACTCCAGCGTCATCGCAAGATGTCGATTCAACACGGGAGGAGACAGATACCGTGTCACTCCCGAGTCGGACTGCACAGCCATTCTCGGCGGTGCAGATAGACTCTTAAGAAGCTACACCATCGTCTCTCGAGATGGACGGCTGCCGACGATATATGTGTGTGTGTGTGTGTGTGTGTGTGTACATACATATATATATTAGTCTGTCTAGAAGGTATCCAGCCATGTACTATGAAAAATAGAGACATTTATTGAAGAAGATACAAGATACAAGAAACATTGTGCATAGCACAATGACTCCTCAGTCCCCTTCAAAGTAGGCAAGTTGGAACCTCACACAGTTCTCTCAATGACCATCAGCTGCCCTGTCATATTTTCCTGAATCTCATTGAAAGTCTGAAATCTGTTCTCTTTCAAAGGTGATTATAATTTTGGGAAAAGCCAGAAGTCACAGGGTGCCAAATCTGTACTGTAGTGGGGCTGAGTCACCTGGGGGATTTAATGTTTCATCAAAAGACTCTGCATGAGATGTGATGTGTGAGCAGGCACATTGTTGTGATGAAGCTGCTAATCACCAGTTGCCCATAGCTGTGGCCTCTGAATCATCTGAATAGTTTCCATGGAGAAATGTTCAAGCTTAACATAAAATCTGATGCAGATGCGTTGCTCCACTCACTTGGTTATTTTGAATGCACTGGCCACATGATACACAGGCTCACTCAACAGCATCTATCACCCCCACTGACTAGTACAGTGAAGTCATCATTGTTCATGCATGCGCATTCTAGTCCACTGTCCTTGGCTGCAAAGTTACATCAATGATGTGCAAACCATTCTGATTATATTAACAATGGCTGTACTATATATATATATATATACATATATATATATACACACACACATATTTATATATGTGTGTCTGTGTGTTTGTATAACATTTACATATTATATATGTAATGTTTAGAACACTACTACTATGAAAGAACTGCTACTATAAATGCTTTCTATTTTTGTAGTTGTCTATTATCACTAACAAAACCAGTAGTACCCTAGACATACAAACACTAAAACTCATAATGGCAGAGTTGATTTTTATTTTATCACTGACCAAAAATTATTGCCCAAAACAAAACAAAAATGAGCAAAGAGACAGAAAGAGAGAGAGAAGACTGAATGAAAATCAATGACAATTATTCTATTGAAAATTAGGAAACAATTAATGAAACTGATAAGAAGTGACAAACAACATTTACAATCACTTTCTTGGAGGGTTCTGCCAATGGATGACAAACAGATGTGGATACCATAGTTTAGAAACACCTGCACCCTGAGTAGATAGGAGAAACCTAATATCAATCTCACACCCATTTTCCAAAGATTTGAATTTAATTTCTACATCTTCCATTCTTACTTCATAGCGTCTCTTAGAGAAGAAAACCCTCAAGTTGAGGTAAACAACTTCAGCAGATTAAAAATATGCATTAAAATATAATTAAGGAAAATGCATGATAACATCCTGTGAAATATTATAAACTAAAATAAAACTAGCTCTAAAATGAGGAGAAGTAACTGTCAACAAAATGAAAAGGCAACTTACTGAGTAGTAGAAAATATCTGCAAATCATATACCTGATAAGGGGCTAATCTCCAAAATATGTAAAGATCTCATACAAATCAATGGCAAAAAAAGAAAAAAAATCAAACAATCCAATTAAAAATAGTCAGAAGATCTGGATAGACATTTTTCCAAAGAGAACATATAGAGGGCAAATAGACTTATGAAAATACACTCAATGTCACTACTCATCAGAGAAATGCTCCTCAGAGCCCCATTCTTTTTCTAGTGTAGGGGCACCAGATATTCCCTGTAAAAGGTTGCAGAGGTCTGCTAAATATGCAAATATTAGCAGCTTCAGATGTTCTCTGTAAGAAGTAGCAAAGGCCTGCTAAAAAGCCTTAAAAGGAAGGAATGTTACAGCCACTCAGTGATTTACAAGCTAAAAGACCCCAGCTTAGCCCCTATCTTCTTCTATTTGCTTGTGGCTTGTTTATAACTCTTGTAAAGTTATGTCTTACAGAATGTCTAGCCTTTTTGCAAAGCTAATTGCTTTACAAAGAATTCAACCTAACTAAGAGGCTGCAGCTACAGCTAAAGATAACCTTATAGCCTTGCGAATTTCTGTTCCTGTTACTGCCAAGACATTCCTGCAGCCCTGCCCTGCCCCCACTTCCCAGGGCTGCTTCCTGCCACAGGAGAGACAAAGAAGCACAGGCCCCTATATAAACCCGGCCCTACACCCATTCCTTGTCGGTGCCATTTTGGAGACTTGGTTTCGGCCTCGACTGCCGGCAAATAAAACTTTTTGCTAATTTTATAGACTGCTTCAGAGTGTTCAGTCTTGCCTATCCAGCCGCAACACTAGATGAGGTGCACTGATTCATCAATCATTGAATAAAGCCAATTCGATTTCTAAATTTACTCAGTTGAATTTTGTTTTTATAACAAAACTGCATCATAATAGATTTCACATACCTTTCCTTTTAGATGGCATTTTTTAATAAAATATACTCATAAATGATTGAAATAAAACTATTAAGAATCCATTTTTTTAAAAAGATAGCTATATATGCTTATATGGAGTGATTATTAACTGACATTATTTAATGGGAAGAAATGACTCAGAGGATTTGCAGTGGACAGACTCTGAGGTGGTCTCCAATGGTCCTTGTCCCTGAGAGACACATCCTTATGTAATCCCCACCTGAGTGTGGATCACACTCTTAACAAATAAAATATGACAAAGGTGAAGGAATATCACTCACATTGAGGTTACATTTGATTGCAACTGCTGTCTTGCTAGCAAATCCCCTGTCTCGTTGGCTCGCTGCTTTCATGGAGCAAGTGGCTGTGTGGTACATATATGAATGGCAAAGAACTTCAGGCAGCCTCCAGCCACCACTGAGGGACTGAAGCCTCAGCCTCAGAGCCTGCAAGGAATTCATGTGTGGATTCTTTCCATCAAGTGTGCAGAAGAGGCCCCGGGTCTGGAAGCACCTTGATAAAAGAGAGGACCCCACGCAGTCATGTCTCAGCGTCTGGCTAGAGAAAGTGTAAGTACTAAATATGCATTATGTTAATGTGCTTATTCTGCAATAAGTGGTTAGGCAGCACAGATAACGAATAAATATTTTAGTACCTGGACATGGGGTGCTTCTATAACAGTGTGACAGTGGGTTTGGAACTGGACAGTAGTTAAAGGATAGAAATCTTTGGAGAGAGATAACACAGAAAGTCTAAATTGCCTTCACAAGGCTGTTAGTAGAAATTTGAGCACTGCGGAGCCTGCCAGAAAGATCCCAAAAGAAGTGGGGTACATGTTATGGGGAACTAGAGAAAGGGGGACCTTTTATGGAGTGGCGGCAGAAAGCTCAGCAAATTCTCATCTCAGTTGTATGTAACACAGAACGCTTATCTGATAAACCTGGCTATCTCACGAAGGAAATGCCTAAGCCAAGTGTTGCAATGCACCTGATTTCTTCTCGCTGCTTATACAGAATGCTAGAAGAAGAAAAATTGAGGGAAGAATTGTCAAACAAAAGGACACTAGCCTTCATGATTTGCAGCGCGCTCAGTCTCTGCGGGTGTCCAAAGACGCTAACACTAGGAAATGGCTGCCAAGCACAGTCAGAAAAAGGTTTCCAGGGAAAGGCCTGGTCTAGAGATAAGGTTGAGTGTGTAACTGAACAAACCTTTTGTTAAAACCTCAGAAAGATAAAGTATCAGAGTATTCAGCCACCAAAAAAAGTCATTTAAAGAGATTAACAGTGTGCCTAAGGCTCCCATAAAACCACAGGGCATCCAGGAAGCTGTAGAGCAGCAATTCTCAACTGCTGTGCCTGAAGCATTTTTAAAACATGCAATACCTGGCTGTTCAGTCAGGGACGCTGACCTCTTTTCCCTTAGATTGTCCAATAAAAAATGACAACAGCCAATGCAACAATAGCCATCCAGTGTGAACGAATCAAAATTATACCTATTTTTTTCAGATCGGCAAAAAATACATTTTCGGTGTGCTGCAGAATTTTTGTAATTAGTTTATGTTCACCATGAGATGAAAAAGGCTGAAAATCGCCACTTTACAGCATTGTCCCTCTGCCATCTCTGCAGAAGCCATGGTCAGAAAAGGTTTATCTTTGAGACATTTGTGGATGTGGCTTTCGTCTGCAGGAGTGAAGTCCAGTGAAATTCACAAAAGGCTCATAAATGGTTTAGAGCATTACGTCAACAAAAGCACTGACAGTGGGAAGTAGAAGGTGGAAAGAGAGCGAGGAATGAAAACAGTGTTGGTCTCCTGGCAGTGAGCCTGCTGAGGAAAGCGCTGCAGGCCCTTCTGGGCAGCTGGCAGGATGGCGGAGCAGGGACTGCAGGGCTGGGCTCCGGACTGTGACACCAGCGTTGAGGTGCTCAGGAGAAAAACCGCTGCCTGCGCTTCAGCCCCATCCGCCAGTCTTTGTGAAAGGCAGTATTCCAGCACTGATATTTCTCCACTTTATACTCGGCTAGTCGTGGATGGATGTGCATCAGTAAGAGAATTAAGGACAGAGGTGGCTGGTGGGTGACTGCCATTTCTCCTACTGCCACAGATGGAAATAAAGTCACTACCTTCGTATCTGCAACGAAGTGTGAACCATAAGCTGTCTTGACTCTTCAGATATGACCTAAGCAGTGGCCATCCATAGTCAGAAAGACAGTCGGTAGCAGTTAATTTTTTTCCTTCTAGATTTGCTAGCAAAGGCCATTTGGACGTTGAAATGTCATAAATGCAGCATGGCAGTTAGCACCTTTGAAATACTCCTGGGATGGGGGACAGGGGGGAGGTTCTATTTTTATTTTTATTTTTTTTAGATTTTATTTATTTATTTGTAGAGAGGGGAAGAGAGGGAGAAAGAGAGGGAGAGAAACATCAAAGTGTGGTTGCCTTTGCACGCCCACGACAGGGGAGCTGGCCCAACAATCCAGGTACGTGTCCTGACTGGGAATCGAACCAGCAACCTTTTGGTTCACAGGCCAGCCCTCAATCTCATGAGCCACGCCATTCAGGGAGGGGAGTTCTAAACTGGATGCATGAATCTATGCCCCCCAACCAAATAAATAAATAAATAAAAAGGGGGGGAGAGTTATTCCCAAGCCTTGAAGCCTCATGAAGGAGCTCCTGACACGTGCCAGCTGCATTCCAAGATTGTGTGCGCTTCTTTTCACTCTCCAGTGGTCCCTTTTTGAACAGGAATGTCTGCAGCCCGAGTCCCCCGTGCCTCATCCACCAGTGCGTGTTGGGCAGGAGAAAACTTGTCTTTTTAGTTTCACATGAACACAGACCACGAGCAGTTGTGTTCCTGGAGTTCTGCTTAACAACTCCCACTCATCTGTACGTGAACGTGATTCTGAAGATGAGTGTACTTGAAGCAGATTCTGCAATAGGTTTGAACTCTTACGAACTTTTGGGGTGGGGGGTTAATATGTTTGGCGTGTGAAAGTGATATGAGAATTTTGATGCCAGATGTTATTAGGCCGCTTCTAGGATGATTTCCAGCACCTCCCACCTCCTGGTGTTTGTGGATATGTGTAAAGCCTTTCCTTAAGTAATCTTCTTAGCAGTAGAAAACTTCAGACTTGAGGGGATAGAGCTTTCCTGACTAGAATTACATGAGGTTTTGCCCTGGCCGGGTGGTCTGGTTGCTTGGAGCACAGTGGTGTACAGCAAGAGATTGCAGGTTCGATCACCGGTCCAGCACATACGGGAGGCAACCGATGAAGCATGTCCTCTGGTGAGGATTTAAAAAGAATCACATACGATTTAACTCGGCTGCCTTCTCAGAGAAGTGGATGTTGCTAGGAGCAGAGGGTAGCCTCCAGACACCACCAGCAGGAATGAAATCCTGCAACCAGCACGCGGGAGGAGAAGTAGACCCTCTGCTTGCCAGGGCCTCAGAGGAGGCCCAGTCCCCGGGATGGCCCACTTTGGCCTCCTGGCAAACCTCCTGGTTTGGGACAGCTGAGCCACGTGCATTCCTGACAGGCATCAACTATGAAATACTAAATGTGTGTCGTTTTAAACTGCCGATGTGTTATGTGACAATTGATAACAGGTAGTATCGTATGTAAATACATGTTTTAATATGTGTGGATAGATGTTACACAAATGTCAATAGATGTAAAGACAAATATATGTATTTCTGAGATAAATACAATAAATTAGAGAGACTGGATTCCCTAAATAGAGAACACAAGCCCCCTGAGGTGAGAAGCCATATTTTCATTTGTTTACCCATCAAATAGGATGAGAGTCTCAAGGTCTGGGCAGTTCTTCCCACACGCATGGCCCCTGGACACAGCCATCATGGGGCGAGTGCCTGAGGGAGCGGGGAGGGCCAGCTGGAGGGGGCGAAGAGGGAAAAATTGGGACAACTGTAAAACCATAAACAATAAAATATAATTTTAAAAAATGGCATTGCTGCTAAATGTCGAAATGTAACTCAGTATTTTGCAGACCAGCTATAAGAGGATGAGCTGGACAAGAACCCACCCAATAAACATGGCCAACGCAATGATGAAATCAATGTGTAACTGACCAAGCAGTGTATGTAAGCCATGCTAAGCCTCAGGTCCAGGAGACAGAGCATTGGATGCTAATCCCGCATCTCCCTTACCTGCTACAAGTAAATAAAACTGCCTTGGGACAACCGTGGCTCATTCTAGAGTAGAGCACCCCAAGAGGTGAACCCCCTAAGTTTGGCAACTTGTCCTTTGTACCTTTTTTTTTCAAATTTTAAATGTTACTAAAAATGCAAATTATTTTTAAGAAAATCGATCATTTTATACTTTTCTTTTAACAATTAATTGAGGCTTCATTTTAAGAAACTCTCAAATCAGAAAGCAATCCAGGTAAAGGCACATGTCAAATCAGTCACTTGTCAGTAAGCATGTGGGGCTGAGAAATCAAGTCTGCGATACCTGTGCAATCTTGTGTACCAAGAACACACATCTGAATGCACCAGGTTCTCAGTGGGGAGCCTTTTAATTTTTAATTTATTAAACTTTAGAAAGAGAGGAAGGGAAAGGAGGAAGGAGAGAGAAACATTGATTTGCTGTTTCCCCCTTGTTTACGAATTTATTGGTTGATTCTTACAGTGTGCTGACTGGGATTGAACCTTCAACCTCAGGGTATGGGGACAGGGCTCTGGCCAATGGGGCTGGTCGGCCAAGGCATTGGTGGAATTTTAAGTGGCAGGTTGTAGAGTGTTTATATTCATGTGATAGTACATGTAATGAAACAATCCTAATTTATTCTTTCACCTCAGATGTTCATTAAAATTTTATCAATATTCTGAGTGACATTCTTAATCTAAAATAAAGTTAACCTGGGTATTTTTTTTTTTACACACATAACATCTATTCAACTATAAAGGCATATACTGAATGAATACATACTGTGTGCCAAGCAGCAATGATGAGGGAGTTTCCAGTCACAGGGAGCATTCATGCCAGCGTTGTAAAAGAGATTAAATAACCCCCTGAATGCGTGGGTGCGGCAGGCATGAAAACAGGTGTGTGCACAGCAGGCTCGGGGAAAACAGCAGCGCCCACCTTTCGAGTCTATGAGAGGGGACACAGGGAAGCTTTCCCGTAGAGCAAACACAAGGTTTCCTCTCCTTTGTGATGAACACAATTTAGAAGTTCACTTCCATTTTGCTTGGAATTTTACTAACTCTTGATGCCCTCTATTCAACAAAGCAATGAACTTGTTGGCATAGCTACCAAGTGATGCCAGGAGCAGATGCTGAGAAGACGGGGTTCAAGGTTGGACGCGTGGGCTGGGGAGCCCAGGCCCAAACAGGAGGGAAGCGGCTTTGGAGGCCAAGGCGGAGCTGCACCGAAGGGTCTGCAAGACTGTCCGAGAGCCGGTGTGGGGGGACCAGCAGGGACGCCCAGCTGCGGACGCTCTCACGGGATGAACGCAGATGGCGGAAAGAAAAATTATGTATACATGCATATTTCAAAGCTGTGGAGAACAGCCTGGGAAGACTGCGTGGGCTGACAATTACCATACCATATTACCTATTATTTTTAGTCTGCAGATTCCTCTTTATTTTCTGTAAGGACTTATTTTGAAATGAAAGGTGGAGGGGAGAGGGAAGAGGGGGGAGTTCAGGAGCCATCAGAGTGACTCAGTGGAAAATGAGCGCAGATGCGCTGGCCCACCGCCACCGGGTCTCCCTGGGCTGCCGAGGACAGGCGCGGGCGCTCTGCGGCCCAGCCCCGGGGGCTGCACCACGCAGCAGCACGTGCTCCGCAGCTGGCCCGTCTCCGGGAGCAGCCGTGACTCAGCGGGCACTTTTTCACTGGGTGCTGTGGGCTTTAGCAGAACGAAATTATCTCATGATTCTCACATTGTAAGAGAAAAAACTCTTTCTTAAAAACTAAATTGTACTGCACAAGATGTGGAGCATTTGCTTCCAGCTGGGAGCAAAATATTTCACAAAGCATTAGTCCAATACCCTCTTACTCGTCCAATATCACAGGCGATGGAATGTATTGGCTAGTAAGGGAAAGAGGAAACTCACAGGGCTTTTCCTGTTAAAACGCATCACTTAAGCTGGGAGCAAAAAAGGCAGATCAGCGAAACCAATGAACGAATGAGGGCCTGGGGAAGACCAGGTCGCTGAATTTCAGTCTTATCCTTCCTCTGTTTAAACTAACATCACCTCAGCAACCGCCTCCCAAAAATATAAATTAGTTCATCGAAATCAAATGCTCTTATGGAAACAGACCACTTAAAAGTGTAAAAACTGTGAAATGTTCAAAGCCCTTGTCCCCAGCACACAGCCAGCCTTCAGTTTCAGTGACAGGCACGCGCAGGCCCCGCAGCACAGAGAGCGTCTGTGGCGTTGGCTGTTTTCCTACCGGCTTACTCTTCCTCGTTGCCCTTCCGGATAGTGAGTTATTTTTCTCAAAACCCCAAGGACTGCCCAGGATGAGACTACAATGGTAGGAATTAGTCAAGCCATTCCAGCTAGAGTTTTTTTATTTTCTGTGAACTCAATACAACTATCGGGGGTGAGCAAAAGTAGGTTTACAGTTGTAATACAAATAAATGGTACAATAATTAATAAGTAATAAAATAATACACTTTGGTGCACTCACAGCTATAAACCTACGTTTGCCCACCCCTGCAACTAATCATTACAGACACTTTCTTCATATGATACACACGTGGTCAGGAGGTCGCGGTGGGAGTGCCCTAGAGCTGAGAGGTAAAAGCTGTGAACATAGTCATAAGTAGAATAAACACACAGGAAGTGTATTTACATTTTGGTTTTTCTCGCAGTCATGCACATTTTGCATCTTTTCCCACAAGAACAGCTGCTGCATCGTGTCCGCACGCTGAGTCCTGTACAGAGGCGGAGACACTGTTGTTCCATCCGGGTGGCACCTACGAAGCCAAGGCACCTACACGGTTGTGGCCCCTGGGTGCTGAGGGGAAATGAAGGGCAGCTTGGTCACAGAAGATGGACCCGACGCGAGCTAGGACGTTAAACTGGAACAGGAAATGCCGGAGGCAGGTCTCTCAGCCTCACCTCCTGTGTGTTATTCTAACCAGCTCCTCCTGAGCAATAGAAAAAAATACATATATCATTTAAATAATTACATTAGTATGTTATTGTAATTCATTAAAAATCAGATTGAGCAATTGGTAGATTCGATCATATTTTACAGAACGAAAATTTCAGTGAATGTAAATTTACCGTTATGAGAAAAAAATCATTTTACTGATTTTCTATGTAAGTGCAGGAAAAATATATGATAATAAAACAGTTATATAAAAAACAATTGCCTAAAAATTTATTTAAAGAGCCATCTTTTATTTAAATGATTTGGAAATTAAAATGCTATTTTTTAATTATAGAAACATAGAATTATCTTTCTTGCATAATCAGAAGTAATTTAGTTAGAATGCTGTACCTTTAAGGATGGGTTCTTTCCAATAATCAGCACAAATGCAAATCAACTCAATTAATGGAACTGTTTACCTGAGGTACAATCTGAAAAGTCAACTTCTGTCAAGATCTTTGATTATACCCAAACAGTATTTCAGAATTAGAGGAAGTTTTTAATTTTATTTCATATTTTATTGTATTGTTTTATAATACAAAACACCAATTTCTGGTTCTTGATCAAGAACCTAGAAGTGATCTTACTTAGAGGTTCATGCACAACTATGCTCTCAAAATATTTTTTGAGCCATATTCAAAGTTTCACTTACTTCTCAAAACAATGTTCAAAAGTTTATACTTTCTGAAACAGCATTAGAACACCAGGCTCCTTTTCTTTAGTATAAATGTTAATACAAATCTGTTCTAGAATGTGAAATTACGCCCTGGAACACCACCAGTCTTATAAATAAGAAGGCTGGAGATTCTTTCATGTCTCTCTCAGGAAGGTAATTCCTCAGAAATCTATTAATAAATAAGCTCTCAAAATTGATAGAAACATTTTTCATCTTATTTATATGAAGTTACACATTCTTCAAGATTCATCTTCCTCAAGAATTTCTCATTAAAAAGGAAGAAATGTATTTGGCTATTAAGAATAGCAAAACTGGAATAAGATTTTTTTTTGTGAAAAACTTGCCTTTGAGATAAAATTCTACAAAGGAGGAGGATCCTTTCAAGAACTATTCCTTTCAAATTATTTTAGGGTATTGGCTCATGTTTTAGACTCTATTAGTGGTAGATGTAAAATTTAGTTCCACATGAACAAATTGTCCAATGTAAATGGGAAGATACCAACATTATTGGAGCCTCTTTCAATATTAGATTGTTATATGCCATTTGAATCTGCCACTAATAATAGTCAATCATATTATTTTGAAAAATTCAGAGAAGATATGTTAAGGTGAAGAAATCAAAGGATACTTCAAAATGATGACCCACATACTCTGCTCAACTTTGCAATGTTATCTTATTCCCCGACTTTACTTCAAACATGCCTCAGAGTCCTGACATGCCTGGCACTTGCTCTTGTCTTTCAGCATAACAAGTGGCTGTTAAAAATATTTTCTTTCTCTGTCCATTGTGAAGGACTAACATTAGCACCCAGGATCAATGAACACGCCTGGCACATACATGTTAATTTCTACATCTGATTCACTTACATTAGACTTGGCCTCTTAGAGAAAAGACTGCAGCTCTGAGAGCAGGCGGGTACAGGTGAACCTGGGAGGCTCCTTGTGATGGAACGCAAAGCATGCTCACAGAATGATGACAGGGAAATGTCCTAAGGACGGATGTCAGCTTGAGGAAGCCCCCACTAACAAAGTCTGAGATAATTCCTCTGATTTATTGTATTTATCTCAGAAATACATATATTTGTTTGTACATAAATTTACATTTGTGTAACATTTATCCACACATATTAAAACATGTATTTACATACAATATTACCTGTTGTCAGTTGTTACACAACAAATTGAGAGATCATTTCAGTGTGAAAGTAATTATACTAATGGATTATTACAATAAATTAGAGAGAATGGGTTCCTCTGAATAGAGAACACAAGCCCCCTGAGGTGAGAAGCCATATTTTCATTTGTTTACCCATCAAATAGGACGAGAGTCTCAAGGTCGGGGCAGTTCTTCCCACACGCATGGCCCCTGGACACAGCCATCATGGGGCGAGTGCCTGAGGGAGCGGGGAGGGCCAGCTGGAGGGGGCGAAGAGGGAAAAATTGGGACAACTGTAAAACCATAAACAATAAAATATAATTTTAAAAAATGACATTGCTGCTAAATGTTGAAGTGTAGCTCAGTATGTGTAGACTGGCTGTAAGAGGATGAGCTGGACAAGAACCCACCCAATAAACATGGCCAACGCAATGATGAAATCAATGTGTAACTGACGAGCATGTATGTAAGCCATGCTAAGCCTCAGGTCCAGGAGACAGAGCATTGGATGCTAATCCCGCATCTCCCTTACCTGCTACAAGTAAATAAAACTGCCTTGGGACAACCATGGCTCATTCTTGAGTAGAGCACCCCAAGAGGTGAACCCCCTGAGTTTGGCAACTTGTCCTTTGTACCTTTTTTTTTTTCAAATTTTAAATATTACTAAAAATACAAATTACTCTTAAGAAAATCGGTCATTACAATAGCCTTTACCCATGTCTCCCACTTAATATTTACAGTGGAAAAGTAATTAGCATAATGTTTCTGATTTGTTAAGCAAAACAACGACACGTGTTTTTTTATTTTAACTATCCATTTATCTTTCTAATGAAGGCACCATTTTTATATATTTATCAAACAGGCTTTGTTCTTCCTTAGTTTCCTAATAATGCACTTAGTTGTTTTTTTTTTTTTTTTTACTTATATCTCCTTGAGTAGAGAAGTGTTCCATAGAATTTTAGAAAACTGAAAAATATCAAAGCAAAATGAGGTTAGATTAGCACTTAAGATGCATGTTTTGAGGTGTTCTGCTATACACAGGTATACATAATAGCATCAATCTGTGCATAGGAGACACTCAAAATTTTGTGTAAATAAACCAAAATGACACCTTGTGTGGGGTTATATGGACATGTGAGCAGAAAGAAAGCATGTAAGTGAGCTAACATAGGGCCTCTGGTTCTTCAAGGCCTGCACAGGGCTTCAATGACCCTGCAGATTTCCAGCAAGGTGGCCCCCAGGGAGGTGGCACATTTGGCAGCAGCACCCCTGAATGTTCAGAGAGGGCAGGCATGTTGTATCAGAGGCTAACTCTCATTTGCATTCAGGGAACCAGTATGACCAATCAAAGTAGCCAAAGGGATTGTCCTTGCATGTCAGAGGTCAAGTGGGAGATCAGTCCTGCTGCACAGCATCCAGGGAAGGCCCAGTGAACTCTACAGTGACTGCGGGACCTGGTCTTCTCTCAGCCGCTGTGAGATCACAGAAGCCAGACCTTTCCCCAGAGCACACTGATGCTCTATTAGGGCACGACAGCGCTGCCTAGAGAGTCCCTTTAAGTTAACAAGTCAAAGTGAGGAAAAAATTAGGGTAAATTCAATTTTGTGGGTTTTTTTTTCACCACTATTAGATACACAAATCATAAAATTAACAGAGGAAATTTAAAACTAAGTATTTTGTAATGAATAACTATGAGAATCATCTGTACTATTTTCTCTAACATCCTCGGGGGCAATTTCACACTCCTCGGAACTTGCCTGTAATGTGATAGCACACGTGATATTTCATCCCAGTGTCATGAATGACCACTTCATAGAAATTAAATCTTCAGAAGGTCTATTTATAAGACCCTCTCTGCATTCTAGTAAGGAATCAACTCAAAGCTCTCTAATGACAATTAGAGATCCTCAGAAGACGGAATCTTACTTGGCACTAAAGTTGTATCTACAGACATCGAGGTTGTCTCTCTACAGCGATGCATGAAGTCTACTTATTATTTATATGAAAGACCTATTCCCAGAAGGAGAGAATGTACCTTCCAAACTTTCACGCAACTTCTTGGGTTTTAACAGCAACTAGTTTAGTAATTCCAATGTTAAATCAATAAAGTTCAGCTTTACATTTCTCATAAAACAAAGCTACATTTTGTTGCAGCTGGGGATTATTAATATTTTATAATGTGAATAGTACTTATCAAACTCTGGTCTGTCCTTTCTTACCAATGGAATAAATACCCATTCGGGGAAGCGATCCTCCCTGGAACAAGAATCCTGGCCCTCCGATGCCCCCGAGTTCCAGTTTTCTATGATCCACACCCCTTTTCTAACTCAGTGAAACTGGAAACTCTGCTGACTCAGCTCTGCACTGAGGCAGCTGACGTCCTTGCAGAACACACAGGTTGTTTGAAACACAACATATCCTGCTTGTATTACGGCATGTGGGATAATGTATACCCACCTTTTCATGGAGAATGGTGACAAATACTGGGAAATGGGTTTCCAAAGTGTGTTTAAAAATGTAGGAAGCCTGCAGCATAATGAGAGCTGCCAGAGGACGAGGAGGCAAAGGCCACACCCACAGAGCTGAGAGCACCTGGGGTCCTGCCCCACAGGGGTACCCGTGCGTTGAAGAGGCGGCGGGAGACGTGGCCAAGTACTGTGTCCTAAGACAGAGGTCAGCCATGGTTTCTGTAAAGGGCTGGGCAGTAAATACAGTAAAAACTGTAGCAACTACATGGTTCTGCTTTTGTAGCAGAAAAGCAATGCTTGACAATATGTAAATAGGTGGGCATCACTGTGTTTCCATAAAACCTACTTACAAAAATAGAAAGCAGGCCCAATTTGACCCATAGTCAGTGGTTTGCCAACCTTTGCCCTAAACAAAGCAGAACCAGAAGTATGAGGCTCAAAAGGGAATGTACTGTAACTTCCTGACGAAATGTAAGGTGTGGACACATTCTCTCTGAACAATATTAAAACAGGGAATGTAAGAGACTGTCTTATTGGAGCATCATTAGACAAACAGGCCAGTGGAATGGAATAAAAAGCCCAGAATCAGAACTACATATATAGATAGATGATTTATGATGGGGCGATCTAGGGTGTGTATAAAAAGCTCAAGAAAATGAATTCCTGATAAACGATAGCACTAAAAGAACATGAAAAAAAAACAGGGAATCTCCTCAAATATAAAACATGAGACTATCATGACTTGGTGGAGGAAAATGTCACTTAAATGCATGACTATCCATAACAATGCTGTCTTGTATGTCTGAAACTTGCTAAGAGAGTAGATCTTCCAAGTTCTTGTCTCTCTCTCTCTCTCTCTCCCTCTCTCTCTCTCTCTCTCTCTCTCTCTCTCACACACACACACACACACACAAACACACACACATTGTAACTATGTGTGGTCACAGATGTTGACTAGATCTCCTGTGGTGATCATGTACAATATATATGAATGTGGAATCATCGCATGTGCACCTAAAATTACTATAAGGTTATTTTGGTTCTTTGTTTTTATATTTCATCATATGGAATTTTTTAAATTCAAAGGCATATGTCAAGTGTACCTCTCTTGTAAAATGTAGGATTAAATATATATATATATATATATATATATATATATATATATATATATATGGAAAATACTATCCTTAAAGGGAAATAATTGAACCATTGGAATGAATCATATGACATTGCCACCATCTGGCCATTTTTGAGAAAATAAAATTCAATTTCATATGGGGAAACATTGTACATTACAACTAAGAACTTATTTTTATTAAAAAAATAGCATTAGGCAATGTAAAGACAAACCATAAGATTCTGCCAAACAATGCAACACCTTTACAAACAATAATCCTGAAAACTCCATCACTTATCTTTACATTTTAAAAAAATTTTGAAGATTCCCTGAATTATATTCTGTTCAAAAGACAGATTAATAACACATGAAGGTTTCTCCCTTTCTAAAATACATAGTAGGTTACAAAATAGAATTAGGAAATAATTGGGGAAATGTCATCAATGTTTTATAAATGCTTTCAGTGAAACAATATAATTTATATAAAAATGAGTAAGATAATTTCTTAGAGTAGAAATAATAAATGTACTGTGTAGTGAACATGATGTAAAACTAATTATAACAACCGTATTTGAATAAATTTATTATTTGGTGTGAGAATCAACTATGTAGGAATTTGTAGCCTGTGTTTGGACCAAGGGAAGACGATGAGGGTTCCCCGTCCTTCACTCATAATCCTAAAGCATAGAAGGCTCTGGGGAAGTTTCTTTATAATTTTGGTGCTAGAACTCTCTTGGTGGGCAATAGTGTCTCTATGTCTCTGTTCCTGATGGAATAACGAAGACCAATGTACCGTCCTGCCTAAAACAAACCAGAGCATACATGTCAATGGTTTTTAAGACAAGAACCAAAGACAATGAAAGACAGTGATCCCAGAGGGGCAGGGCAAACGCAGGAGCCCTGGGGTTGCTCAGCTTACTGCCTGAAGAAGGTTCCAGGCCCAGTCACAGGGGAGAGGAGGGTGTGAGTCTGAGGGGATTCCGGCCATGGCTGCTCTTCCCTCGGCCCCAGAGAAGAGCTTTCCCTGTCTCCCCTCGGATCTTCCCTCGAGGTCATTGGATGAAAATCCTGTGACAGGCTGGGGACCCCTTGTATCTGCTTCCCAAGCAGTATCACACTGTCGTGCACACTTGGCCTTGAGACATTCCTTAAACAGTCCCTGGTAAATCTCTTTAGCAGCTGAAATGGTGCTTGAGGGTGTCTGTCCCAGGTACGCAAGCTGGATCTCCCCACAAACACCCATCTCTCCAGACTGTTTGCTCTGCAATCCCTGCTCTCTGCAGGTTCAAGGACAACCATCCATTTGCAACTTATGCAGCTTCCTTCCTGTCCTAAGCATGGGAGCTGTGTTCTGTGCCGTACGTGCAGCCTTCAGCTGGCACACGAGTCCATCACACCTACTACGACTGAAACCGGCAAACACGCACATTCCCTGGCTCCCACGGACCACTCATCCCCAGCCGACATGGGCAAGCTTACCTGGCATGTTTTGCTTACGACTCTGGACGCATTGCACACAATTTACCTGGATCAAACACACGTTCAAATGCACTCCCAAGATCTAACCACAGTTGTACCTTTCCTTCTGCAGCTTCTTCAGGGTTGGGTTACTTTTTTAAGCACTCACGACAACTTGATAACAATCTTTCATCGGTTTGCTTACTTGAACATTAAACAAGAAAGAGAAATCACTGTCATTCATATAAATTTTTTGAAACAGCTATGCCATTGAAAGAAGCACATCCCCATGATCGGAGAAGCCAGTTGATCCCTCTCAGATTTCTGCACTAGCCCATTTAGGGTCAAAACAGGGTCAACTCTCTCAGGACATCTTCCTTCCCAGTTAGGGTTTGTGATTGGTTTCCACTGTCCCATTGGGGAGATGGTGGGTGTGGAATTCCAGGCCATGTGCTCTACCACATGCATTATAGAGCTCAACCCATCAATCTCAAGGCCACTTACCCCTCCCAGCAGAATTGCTGGCTACCAGGCATTGTCCCAGAGTGGAGGGATGCAACGGTGAAAAGAAGACAAGTGGTCTCTTTTTATAGACTGTACAGACTATCACAAAGAAAAAATAAGAACAAGAAGTGCAGACTCAATTGCAGTAAAGGTGCCTGAAGAGGGAGAGGCATGCAACCAGCCTAGGAAAACCGAGTCCGAGGAGAAAGTGGTCCTTGAGTCAACGGCAAAGAGACAAGCCATAGCCCAGCAAAGAGAGGCAGCGAGGATGCAAACTAATGAGGAATTGAATGAAAGTTATGACAGTTTGGGGGTTTTTAATTGAGTTAAAATATTATTCTTGGTTTTATTTTAATTATTGTATAAGTATTTCTGAAGAAGACTGTCAGAGTAAAAACAATAAAAGACATCGAACAGATCTGTGTCAACACTTAGTCACAAGAGATTCATGAAAAAATTACTAGCATTTTAAAATTTAGAAAATATTCTTCCTTGCCCCTTCAAATTCCAATTAATAATGCATTGGGCAAAAGACAGTTCATAGTATCTTTTAAAGGAAGTATAATAAAAATGACATTGCTTGTTAATATTGTAACGGTGCAGAGCAAGAGTCAGAACAATTCGCGCAATCCTTGACTGGGGGAAGGAGAGGGTTGGATGATATGGTGTTTCAGATACATTGCATAACAATGCAGGTTAATAGCCGTGCCTTCCTGAAGGGCAGAGGGCTGCTGCTTAAGGCAAATTGTGTAGTGACTGTGACTCCTGACGCAGCTGAGGGGGGCAGGGAGCTTATATAGCACCTGTGCAAGAGGCAGGGGCTGGATGCCCACCCCGGATGTCCGTGCATCGCAGGGAACTCTTCCCCTGACTACAGGTGGCAGCCAAAAGAAGGTAAAAGACACCAAGGAACTGGGAAAGATGGCGGATACTGACACATCGTCAGCATAGGAGGGGCTGGATATGAGGTCACGCAGGAAGTCCCGCCAAGGATTTAAATGAGGGTGGGCTGAAAAAGAATAAGTCTGGCCATGAGGTCTGGAGTGTAAGAGAGGCGATCCGATAATCAGAAGTGAGTCACCAGAGCTGGCGGTGTGGCGGGGACCTGCCCCCCACCCAGATTTGTGAGTGATGCTTGGAGCTGAACTGTGACCAGGAATGCTGAGCTGCAGACTTCTGCTTTTCTGAAAGACAGCACCTCTGAGTGGCATATTCTGAAACTGACTTGGTTAGGCAAAGGGAGGCAGAACTACATGTTTTAGCACAGTTTTAAAGGGAGCAGGGCTTAACAGCAGAAATCTGACATTATTCTAGTTCTGTATAATAAACAACCCCTTTAAATAAACAACCCCTTTCCTTTTTCACCAAACTCTTGCATTGGGAGCCATGCTTCTTGGTGGTGGGCAATCAACCCATGGCTGTTCCAGAACAGCACTGGTAGGGCTCTGTAACAATACCATTTTGAATTGTATTCAGAAATCGGTCTTCATGAAGCTCTAGAAAAAAACAATAATTTATAAGAATATTTTAATACCTGAAAAAAATATTAGTACAAAATTAATGACTTAAAAAATTTTATTGTCTTATTTCAATGTAACTTGCAATATATCTAGGCATGGATTTAAATTTCTAAAAACAAAAGCCACAAAGTTGTTTGGCATTATAATAATTAAAAGAATTTATAATTTCTACCTAGAAATCATGCAGGTATATATATCTAAATCTATATGTAAAGTGCATTTATATGTGTATTTGTTATGTATATATTAATTTTTATATTCATATAATTTACTTGAAGTCTACTTGTTTTCTGAATACTTACCAATTGATTTTCCTTTAATCTCAGAATAGAACCTATATGAAAACCAATGAAATGACCTTTTATAATGCCTCGAGCACAATTATGAAACCTCTTCAAAAAGTAAAATTTTGCAAAATAAAAACAAATAACTTTTCATTGTGGAGAAAGTAAATACTTCAGACCATCACCATATTCGTGTCCCATCTAACATTAAAGGTCCCTCAAAAGTCCCTTCAGTAGGAACAGCACTGAGTAGACATGAAAGAGTGATACCAGACACCCAAATTCCACCTTCTTTTTCAATAAGCTTCCCAAATATTAAGGTACAAACAAGAATTTACCTTGAGTGCAAACACAATTGACGAGAACTTCTTAAAGTGTATTCCATAGTCAGAGATTGCTGAGACCCACCGATCATAGTACAAAAGTTAGTTCTGGAAATAAAGTCATCAGTCCACCGCAATGAATTCTCACCATTCAGAATACCCTTACCAAGGAAGACAGAGGAGCAATTGGAAGGGATACTGTAAGCCATACTTACGGCCAGACACCTACAAAAGTTTGATGGAGCCAGTGCACGTGAATCCTCAAGTGTCAGGACTCTTGCTGTGCTAAAAAAGAAGGCTGCAGTAACAGAAACCTTCCTGTCCACAGAAAGTTAAAGCTCGTAAAGAAATGGCAGTGATGTTTATAAAAATTGTTAATGCTGTTAACATAGACTTGCAACAGGCCTTCTTCCCTGAGCCTTAAGAACTTTCAGTGACCTAAAGGAAACATAAGTCACTAGGAGGCAGTGAGCTGATTGCAATTCATTCAGTTCCTGGAAGAGGCAAGAAATGATTCTTGAACAGCATCACAAGTGTACAGTGTCAAAGTTCACAGAAGAAGAAGTCCACCCCTGCCACACAAACAATAGACCAGTTTTTAAGAGGAGGTGATTTAGAAACAAGTCCAAGTGTGAGTTTTTGCCAAAACACTTCAGGTCATTCCACAGCTTGGGCTCCACGCCATCGACAGAGATGGAGCACTGCACTCAGCCAGCCAAGTTCTCCAAGTCTCCGCCCCTTGCTGTTATAAATACTGTTTATAATAGGACAGGACTAGCTCTAGAAAATGTTAATGTTTTTCTGCTAAAATGACAAAAATGTGTATGGGTTCAGGTCTGTGCACTGTGTGGAAATGAGGGAGGAAATCCTTAATGGATGGTGCCTGGGTTGACAGAAAATAAATCAGGCTGACAGATGCTGAGAGGTAAACAATAGATTCCATTATGAACAGAATATACCTTTTCCAAGTGCATACTTCTAGACCAGCGTAGTGAGAGCAGCCTTAGTACAAAAAAATAATAATAATGTATTCTTAAATCCAGCTAGTTATTGTCAAATCTAGACAGAAGTCGGAGGCAAGGATCCATTAGATCGCTTTTTAGACAGCACATCACGTAAAAGTCTATAAGACAAATAAGTACATTTTCCAAATATCTTACAGCTAAAGGAAAAGCAGTGTTCTGTGTCTGGGTTACTGGGAGAAAGGACGGGAATTAGCACAAGCTGAGCAGCTACTGAGACCGGGGCTGCGTCAGGAGCTTCCCACAATTCCCCTCTCACAGTCTCGGCAAGTGTCCCTCTGTCCGCTCAGGGTCACTGTGGAGCCAGCAGCCTGCAGAGTCCTGTGGGCCGGGCACGGTGCCGGCTCCGGCAGGTCCTGCGGTGAACACACATCTTGTAGAGACTGGTGTTGTTTTACGTCCGCCATTTGTGTTGTGACTTTGTGTGACAGCAAGACGTTCATAGGAGAAACTACAAAAGCAGACATAAGGATCACTTAATAGCTCTAGAAAGTTCTCCCAGAGAAAATACTTTTTAAGATCCAAAATAATTAATTTGCCTTAAATCCCAAAGCAGTGTGTGGAAGAAATTGCATTTGAACCTGTCTGACTCCATGGCCTATTTTCTAAATTGTCACTTGTTTTAACAGTTACTTACTACTAGATAAGTCCCGCCTGATGTAAGTAGCAGTGCCTGACCTTTCAGGTGAAATTAGCACCTAATACATTAGAAGATGAGTTTAAAGTTACCTCAAACACAGTCACTGAACTTTACACAATTCCGTGAAAACACCCAAACTGTACAGCCAGCACGCATATCTGAATGCGCCACAGGAGCTACGCTGCTCCTCAGCATGGCGGTATTTTCAGATTTACCTACGCCTTAAATTTCCTTTCCAGACAAAAAAAGCAAGTTTAAATTTCACCACTGCCGGACTGGGCCAGTGTGTGGCGCAGCGAGGGGAGAGGATGGAGAGGGAGGCAGGCAGCTGAGGCCCACCAGGCAGGCACTCCAGGCTGTGAGCATCCGGCTTCCAGATCTGACGAATTCCAGTACTTTGAAATAACAGAATTCAAGTGGAGCCAACACTGAAAAGACTTAACTTCGTGTAACCACAGAGCAGAGTGTGAGAAATCTCTACAACCAGGAGATAAAGCTGTTGGTACCAGGAAGAGACAGTACTGAACCATGTGATGAGCACCCAAAACCACGTGACACCCAAAAAAGGTTGACTGAACTTGGATGTCAAAATAAACAGAACCAAGGTCCTACTAGGTATCCCCTCACACCTGGACCAGGTCTTAGTAGGACACCTCAGGTGAAGGGAGGCCTGTCTCTACTGTATTTATAAACTTTTATACAAAATTACATTTAGCCATACATTATAGTTCTTACTCCAATGTCAGCATCTATGTGTAAGGCATTTTCAGTTCATTCTTTTATTTACAACTATGATTGAAAAGATTGGATTGAAGTTAATCCAAATAGCAATTCCAATAAAAATTTCCATGCCTGGAGTGTGCATAGCAAATAAACATTCCTCTTTAAAGAATGTGAAATTAGCCAGGCCTCTTCCTGGCAGATTTGCTACACATGACATTAGCATCTCGTACCCCCTGTTAACTAATTCATTAAGGAAGGCCCAATTAACAGGGTCTGTGTGCTGACACATTAATAATAGTAATAAATTTGAAAAATAAGACTGCTTCAAGAATAGCCGCTGAGAAGGTCCCATGTAAGAAAATCACTACAAAAATTATAAATTCAAATGCTGAGCAAGGGGGAAGACCTGTTTTTTAAGTAAAGCAGTATGCAAACCAAGCATCAAGTGCCAAAGAGAAGCACTCTGTTTTCTATCCTTATGCTCATTCAGAAGGTTCACATTGCAAAACAAGGAGCATCGACAGGGCCTTAGGTTCCCGAGGACACAACACAGCGGCCTACCTCCAGGAGACTGCAGATGACAAAGACCCATGTCTTATACATGGCTTGATGACAACATTCTGCAGTGAAACAGGGCTAAGTGCACAGTTATACCCTAATGATTCTGTCTGCAACAGTGTGTTACTTAAAGGCAATTATTCCACACCGTACCTGAATGACCTGTCCTCTGAATACTGTGTTTCACACCAGGGCACCGCAGAGGCAGACAAAGCCATAGAATGGCTGCATTTGAGACCCTTTTTTAAATAATAAAATGACTGCTTTTGAAAAAGAAAGTGTATCATACTATAATGAAATTCCCTGAAGGATAATTCTGCAGAGACACCACTGGTATTTAATATAGTGAATGCTGATAATTGCTTATCTTTGAAGTTTGAATTGAAATTGCAATACACAAGATACAAATAAAAACCTCCATAAGCAGCTGCCTAAGGGACCATCCCTGGTAGTTGCATTTATAAAGTCTGATACCACCCTTGTTTCAGGGAAGTATAAATTTAACTAACTTAATCTTCAACTGTCCAAATGAGATTATAAATATATTCTTGTATTTAACTGGACATGTGGTTAATACTGTTTACCTCCCAAGTTACCAGAATGTGGAAGTGCAAAGCCAAAAGCTGTAGTAACGCAAGCAGCTGGTCATTTGTCCTAGTCACTCTCTTTTCCACTGGTGGAATGATAGCAATTTAAAGTAAGATTGCAGTTGGGGAAAAGCTGTCAAGTGCAATTTGCATCATAAATAGAAAGCACGCAATTACAAATGCCCTGAGAGAGATCCTGACCACTCATCTGTCTGTGTTTCAGCCTGACGGCCACATAGGGTAGAGAAACATGCATTATTAGTAAGATGCCTCACATAATATATATTGGAACACATAACATAAACGTAAGGAAAGGTGAACTTCCATACTGTGTTATGTTCCAAACACAGTAAGAAACAGAGAGTGGTTTCCAACCCTCCGTCTCCGGCCCATCCCATAATATGTACCCTCTCTCCTCTGGGAACCATAACGCTTTCAGTTCCCGCCAGTGTGCTGCTGAGTGTCAGTCCTAGACCTCCACCCCAGTGCCGGGCCCTGAGGTTCTGGAGCACACGTGCTTCTGCGGCCGCACAGTCCCTGTGCACGTGGCGCAGTCCCTCCCCAGGCTCTGCCCCAGTGCTCCCATCCCCCATCCACGCCTTTCTCCTGGAGCCCTCCTCACGAACCTCTCCTGTGTTTCCCGTGCGTCTAATCTGCTGCCCAATTCTCTGGATCCACCTCCAACAGGTCCCTCAATGACATTTTCCTCCTGTCACCCACACTGCTGCATTTCTTGTCCTCATTGTCCCCAGCTTGCCTCCCAAAGGCATTTTCCATAATTAAGTGAAGGAAATGCCCATCAAACATGTCTTCATGTGTGCCTGGAGACCTTCCCTGGTTCCAATGATTCTGCAGTAAGACCCAGAGGAGAGAACTCAGGGCTCCCAGAAAGTCATGGTGGGTCAGACATGGTGACAAACACAAGCAAATGAGCACAGCAGGCTTCGGACTCTTCTCTCTTCTCTGTTCCATGGACATGTTGCCATCCACCTTCTAGCCCTATTGGCCAGGGGGAGCTGTTCCCCGGGCCCCTGTAACCCTTCGGGTGGCACCCACAGAGGCAGGGGCATACACAGCAGTTCCCACATCCTCTCGGAAGTTTTCCCTTTGGTTCTAGCTCAGATTTTCCCATTTTCAAGAGTCAAAAGCCAAAACAAAGGGGATATCTTGAAAGCATCAAGGGAAAAAAGGAAACGTGACAAACAGGAACAGAGAGGAAATTAATGGCTTATTTCTCATAAGAAGCTGCGGAGGTCAGAAGAGAGTGGAACAACTATAAAGTGCTAAAAGAAAGGAAATCTACCCAGAATTTTATGTCTTAGTGAAAACATTCTCCAAAAATGAAGGCAAAAACAAAGAAAGTTTCACATAAAAGAAAACTGACAGAATTCTTCACCAGCAGCTCTGCCTTATACGAGATAATAATGGAAGTTCTTCATGCTGAGTGGAAATGATCAGAGAGAAATTCAGAGCCACAGAACAAGTAATGCTAAAATAGATAAATGTCCAAGTGAATAGAAACTATAAAGGAAATAATTTTTTAAGTTTTATATTCATTCATCTTCATTTATATATAAATCACACAGCTATTTCAAACACAATTTATAACATTTTCTTATAGGGTTACTACTTTATGTAGATGTGACATGTACAATAATTATAACATGAAAAATTAGGGAGAGCCATGGACCTATATTTTTTATGTTTTATATGAACTGGTATAGTGTTAACAGTAGTTATACTATGAAAAGTTAAGGGCATATATTTTATATGGGAGGCCAATCACTTAAAGAAGACTTCTAGCTAAAAGGCCAATAAAATAACTAAAATATAATTCTGAAAATATTAATATAACAAAAGTCATTAAAGAAGAAATCAAGCAACCAACAAAGATTAATTTGACAAAAATAAAATGAGAGACCCAAACAAAGTCACACATGTGGAAACTCATATTAGCTGTAATGGACAACAATGAAAAGACAGAGATTGTCAGAAGGAAATTTAAACTAGTCCCAACTCTAAGATATCTACAAGAGTCACGCTCTAAATGTAGAGAGAGGAAAGATGAAGTGAACAACTGGAAAACATATGCCACCCAAAAAGTAAGCACAGGAAGAGCGCTGTGGCTAAATTAGTAGCTGTTGAGGTCCCCTGCAGAGGCAGGTAGACCCCAACTCCAAATATGATTCAGATGTGGAGGGGAATGAGGCACACACACCAGAAGGGCATGAGAAGGACCGTTGCTTACCTGAGCCGGACCCCACAGAAGCAGGGCAGGTGCTCGAGCAGGTGCGGGAGGTTCTGGGCTGGCTCTTCTCTGCTGCTGGCGCTGCGAGAGCTGCAGTGCTCAGGCAGTGCTGGGGAGGCCCGAATCTCCCAGAGGATGCTGGAGGAGGAAAACAATAAAGATAAACGATACAGGCAGAAGCCTGTCAAATAGAAGTCAGAAAAACAGAGACAATCAATGAACAAAAAACTGGCTCTTTGAAAATTTCACTAAAGAAGACAGGTCTTTAGCCAGACTAATTAAAACAGGAAATAATTTTAAATGGCAATATTAGAAATAAAAAGGGGGCATAACTACCTGTCTTGCATACACTTAAGTGATAATGAAGGCGAATTATTATAACTAGGTAGCAAAGGGTCTGGCTACTTGTTGTCATATATACATATAACACAAAGATTTATGTTGAAGAAAACAACTTTTTATTAACAGAGTTTCCAATTTGGGGGTCTGGGAACATTTTGAACCCTTCTCTTCCAAAAGATCGCAAACCAAAGGCATGCCCAGAAGTTCCCCATTACTGTTTACCTGTCACTTTGGAGCTTAAACCAGCCATGCAAACAGGTCTCCATCGTCTCTGGGTGTGCACGTGTGGGTGGCCAGCGTCTCGCAGCAGCTCTCTGTCTCAGGGTCCGGGCTGCGCGGCCAGATCACTCCAGATGGTCCCGCAGGGGAAGCTGAGTCCGCAAGGAACTTCCCAGCTCACACCTCCATGTGCGGCTCTCAGCCTCTGTGCCCTGTGTTCAGGGTGAGAGAGTGGAAGCAGCCCAGCACCCATGGCTGGAGCCCAACGAGGCGCGCATCCCAGTGTGGGGCGCCGCCTCCCGGAGCTGACTTCCAACTTCCCACTGTGCCTGAGTCCCACGTGGGCCTGGTGTCTGGTGCCCCATCACATGCAGGCCAAAAGCAAAAGGGTGGCTTCTGCCTGCCTTCGGTTTAAAACTCCTCTCCCCAAATCCCACGCACCGGAAGCCAGTGGAAACTGTCACCTTTTTAACCAACAAGGGCCAATGTCAGCCACATTTCCCTTTGCCCCCTCCTCCGGCCACCATGTTTCTAAGGGGGCAAAGTCTCCATCACGCACGTTCTGAACAAGCTCCCTTATGCCGAGTCCCGAGCTGGAGGCTGCCTCGCACAATTTTCCTCCTCTGGGGGCCCGTCCCTTTGCAGGGAGGGCAAGCCTCTTTTAATCTTCAATCCCACCTTGGGGTTTTCTCCCGCCCCTTCCTTCTCCAGCTATTAGAATTGACCCCTCCGTTACATCATCAACAGCACAGTACCAATAAATTTGACAACCTAGATGCAATAGGCACATTCTATGAAAGAAAAAAATTACCAGCCTTCATTTTTTTAAAAAATGTAAAATTTAAAAACCCTAATTCCAATTAAATACTCAATGCAGAAATCACATCTCAGCAGAACCAAAAGGAGTACGTGTGTGCATGTACGCATACTTCTGCGCTATACCTAATTTACCTGTTTTGCATGTTCAAACAAGAGAGTAACCACACACATGCATGGATACTTTAACAAAGCGGTCACTGCAGTGCAGGCAGGGTTTGTTTGTTTTTTAATACATCTTGTTCTGCCATGTCATTTGGATATCCATCTGGAAAAAATTGGATCTTGAGTCGAACTTCACACCACACACCAAAATTAACTTCATGTTTATTGCAGATTGAAATGTAAAAGCTGAAACAACAAAATTTTCAGAAGAAAATATAGAATATCTTTGCAACTATGAAGGAGGCAAAAAAGTCTCAAACAGGACATGAAAGCAAATAATCACAAATAATAGCAAAAACTTTGATGAATCAGAACACATATAATTATGAACATGTATTAATACAAAAAAGCTGCAATAGGATGGGAGAAGATAGTTGCAATATCTAACACAGGACTTGCATTTACAATATGTAAAGCAAGCCAATTAGAAGAAGTCAAAATAAACTAAAGGTATGGGTAAAAAATCTCATTCAGGTAATTCAAACAAGTATACTCAAATAAATGAAATACATATAAAATGCTCAACCTCATTAGAAGTTAAAAAATGCAAAAACTACAATGTTATACAATGGCTAAAATTTTAAAAGTCTATGAAGGAGAAAGAGCAGAAGAGACAAGTATGTACCAAGTTGAGATGAGAAGGTAGTAAAACTAGGACTCACGTGCACTGCTGGCACTAGGTGTGCTGATATTCCACTTTGGAATGCTATCTGACTGAGACTCGCAAAGCTGCATAGGTGCAATACCTATGACCCATCAATTCTGCCCAGGTCGTATTCACACTTATCAGAAGACATGTACATACATGTTCATGTAAGCACTATTTACAAAAACAAGAAACTAGAAACTAAACAAATACTTATCAACCATTGAGTAAAAATTAATAATAATAACCTGTAGCACAATCAGACAATGAAATTCTATGAAATGTTGAGAATAAATAACCTGCAACTGTATGCAGTAAAATGGATGAATATCTTAAATGTAATTGACTGAAATTACATTACATATACAGTATAAATTTCATTCATAAAAACAGGCGACACTATTCTATGCTGTTAGTAATGGAGGTACAAGTTGCTCTTGCCAGATATAAAGATGTGGGAAATTGTGAAAAATCCATTAAGTTATATACATTTTTGGATGTTTAAGATATCTTGAGAAAAATTTTTTTTAACCAACAACCCAAGAAATAGGGTCCAGGTGTGAAAAGCATGGAGTCAGAGCAGAAGACAGGACATCTCAAGCTAACCAGAGAGGTGTCATCTATAAATGCATGAAAAGCATTGTTCTAGACACTCATACCACTTCGTCAAGAAAGCATTATCTAGCTGCAGAGCATTATTGATTTTGCTTTGATTTTTGCTAAGTTGGTCCTAACTAGAAGTCTGGATCTTGTCATTGCACAAGTGTTCCAGCTGTGCCCGCCCCTGGGTGCAGACAGCTGACCTGAAGCAGTGCAGGGACACATCCCCCAGTGGCAGTGGCGCCCTACAAAGTGCTATCAGCACCTGCTTATTTGTCTCTTTTGTGCAAGGCATTTCCAGCTCCTTACCATGTCTTTTCAAATTGGAGTTTCCTTTTTGTAAGTGGCTGGAAAAACTCAGGAACAAGACTGGGAAGAGAATGGCTTTCAACAATTCAGGAAGAAATAAAATACCCACATGTTAAAGAGAAAACAAAATCTGCTTTAGATTGAGTCATTCTTTTAATATTATGAAGAGAAAACCCAGAATCATATTCATAAAAGTTTAACCGGGATCAGTGCAAATAAATTTTTAAAAATGCAAATAATATGAGCATTAAAAACATAATGAAAACATACTAGCCAAATCCAACAGTTCCTATAAATAGAACAAAGCCAAATGAATTATCCCTTTGTGAAACTGATATAGATTTTCAACACAAATAGAAATAAACACATATATTATTTTTTTATTTTAAAACTTTAAAGTTAATGAGCGGAATAAATAAAATATTAAAATGTAGGTAATCAATAGTAAAAATCAAATGTCAATGCATTTTTGAATTATTGTCCAATTTGCAAGTGACTCACCAGTGGTAAAGAAAGAGAGATTTATAAAAAGATAATAATTGCCTTGATGTCCATTTTCTGCCAAAGCATGGTTCCCAGTTCATTTGTAGCCATACTTTCTGTTAAATCATGTGAGTGTAATGCTTTCCGGACAACATGAGGTATATGTGAACACATGCCAAGCACCTGAAATTCCTATGTCAAGGTCTCTGGCAAACATGCTTAGCTTATTCCCTCCAACCACTGTTCAATATTTTTGAAGCCTCCTTTAGAAACAAAAAGTAATAAGTGTAATTTTATCAGAAATATTTTCCCACCAAAAAATTTTTCATCAGAAATTCAGCATTCAAATCTTTAGAAATTAAATTTTAAGTCTACTGAAAATGACTTCTAGCGAAACAAAAGGATGGTGCATATTGCTATTGGGATTCTTGAAGGGGAAAAAAAGCAAATAGTCGAAGGAATCCCTGAGAAAAATCAGGATGAATTTCTAGGAACATATACAAGAGTTTTGAAAGTATTTACATCATGTTTTCTGACACAGGGATAGAATTTTAGAGAACTTAAGACTCAAGTTAAGCCCCCTCAGTTCAACCTAAACAGATGTGTAACAATGCAGGGCAGAGTGACATCAGCTGCTCCAGGCCCGGGAGTTGGTTTCAGAGGTGGTCCTGGATGGTCTGCTGCTTGTCCCCTCCATCCACCCACAGCCCCTCTCTGTGGAGGGCTTCTTGCCATCTCCAGCATTAGCAGCTTGGTAGACCAATGTACTGCTACCAGAAAATGAATATAATTTACCCAAAACTCCCAGGCCCTGGATCAAACCTCCAAGCAATTAAAAAAATTTATCTTCAGGCTTTCCCTTCACAACACGAGCTAGAATACTCTCTGTTTTTTCAGCATGATTTGTGGAAGGTCAATTTTCTTTCTTTTAAATGGTTCTTTAAATATGGAAGTTGTATATCCTCTGTTTGTTGATCCATTCTATGATGTTTCTAGTAGTATGTTTAGGAGAAACCCCTGTTTTACTCCTCAAGAAGTAGCGCTGTCCGAAGTTGAGTAAGAAAGCTTAAGGATGGTGGCAGTTAACTGGCAGTGTTTGAGTTTTGGCTCAGTGAATAAGAATGCCGTTGTCTGTTGGATGGACCGTCCTATTTGTAGTCTACCCCCTCCTGGCCAGTGAGTGACTGATTCTGTGTAGAAGCCCCTTTTCCTTCTTTTCTTCCCTGATAAACGAGATTCAGTAGTACCATTTGAGAACAGAATGGCAAGAAGTAAAGGAAGCTGTTCCTTGAACAGTTTTGATGTATCAAGGATACAGGGCAGCTGGCGTGCATGCATGATTTCTGGAATCATTCCACCTAAGACTAGCGGAAAGAAACAACGAATAGATGCTGTTTTCACCTCCACTCTTTTGTCTCTCTTCCCTAGACCATCTCACGTCCAATGTCTCAAACTCTCAAACTGCCTTTCTATCAATGGTGACACCTTCCACACATCTCTAAATGTATAACAGATAGTGTTCAATCATCTCTCCTAAAGAGTCTCATGCTATAAAGGCCAAAATAATTCTATCCACCATGAGCAGGATCAAAAAGTATTGAAAGTTTGTTCACTCCAAAAAAAAAACTTATGCATTTCTTGAAATATTCCTTATGGCAAATTCTAAGTGTTTGTGATACCATTGGAAAGGGAAGGATAAGATTAATTGGTAAGAAGAAAAAAACTTTAAAATTCCATTACTTCCATGTGATATAAAGAAAATTTTTTACCATATCAATATCTCAATATTTTGAGAGACTAAAAAATTTGCTGAGTGGTAAAAAAATGTTACTTAAAAAAAAAATAGATCCCCTGACATGATTCAAACAGAAAGCTACTAACACCCCATAAATGGTTCAAAGGAAACCAACATTCCCATATTTCTTCCTTCCAAGTTTTAAGAAATGTAACAATTTCTGAAACTTTAAAATTCTGTCACTTTCCATTCATTTCTTTACCCTGATTTTTTAGGCTCTGTTCTTCAATATTTGCATATGAGTATATTCTAGGAAAAAATAAACCTGGATTATGGCAACAGCATGAAATCCACAGCTGTGAAGCTAGAAATGAGTGACATTCAAAGCAAATATTGTCAACAGATAGAATGGTACATTTTTAGGAAAACGGTCCTCTCGCTTCTAGAACGGGAACCACACAGACACAAGGGGAGAAAAAGTGAGAAAACACACGTGGTGTCTACAGGCCTGTAAGTCACTGAGTGAGGTTTTGGCTGTATCAGTAAGAGCCACATGACACTGGACAAGTTGCACCATTTCTCTGTCCCTCCACTGTGTTTGTTTGCTCTGTACCCATATCGGGGATGTGAGAGGGACTTCCCTGCGGCCCCTCCCAGCGCCCCTCTGGGTAGGTGCCATAAGCTGGGCCCGCCCTCTGCTTCATCCAGGTAATTGTTCCGTCTTGGAAACTTGCATCAGATTCCATCTGGATGAGGTTCCCACTGAGGGTCAGCCGAGGTCCCTGGTCCAGAGGAACCACAAGAGGTCACATCTGAGGAATGCAGTGCCTTCAGAGTGGTATCAGATGAAACCCCTCAGGGATGTAAATGTCTCCACAGTTTGGAAGGTACCCAGAAAGTGAGACATGTGGCTTTCAGTCTATACAGCACAGCTTCACATTGATCCTAAGTATTTCTTTGGGATGTTTAATTCAGCTTCACCGATAATTAAAGAAATAGTTAATACGGACATGAAACATCACTTGTCACATATCAGATGAGGAAAAAAGACATAATTTTTCAAAATGTGTATAGGCAGTGATTTCTTCATCTTCCAAAGAGGCTGTAAATTGGGGCAGACATGTGAGGAAAAAAAAAAAAAGCAAGTTAGCAACATACATCAAAAGCATAAGGGGGTTTCTGCTCTTGGAATTCACTATTTTGCTTCTACAAATGAGACCTAACAATAACCCAAGGTATATATATGCTCATGTATGTACTCAGACAGCCTTTTCGGTACTATTCTATAACCAGTGTATCAGAACCCATATGAATGCAGGTGTCATGTCGACTGAGCTACGTACACGCACACATGGATACTAAGCTGCCATTAACTACAGGTGTTTGAAAATCACTAACAACATGGGAGACTTTGTAATATAATATTGATTGTAAGAAAACAGAAAAAAAGCTTGACAGAAAAACTGCAAACTACAAAATATTGATAGTAGCTAAGAATAGTGAGTATATATGTAAGAGTTTCCTGTTTATATGTTCTCTGTTGTCCAAAAAATATTAAGTTTATCATAAAGAAAAAAATATTACAAAAAATTGAGCAATTTTATATTCAGTAGAGTTGGAGAAAAACACCATTTGCTCTCTCAGGGGTAACATTTTATGTAATAAATTATATTTAGATTGTGTCTATATTTGCAAATCAAAATGGAGAATATGTGTATATTTTGTTATAATATCCCTATTACCCACATGATCCAAATCACATCACTTTCAGCAATCTGTTATTTTACATGAAAGCTAATGTTCTGCCTCACAGGAGACTGGCTAATCCAGAGTTAGTTTCCCAACATTTGGGTTTAATGAGGACCAAGCAGTTGCCACACTATTGTCAAGCAAAGCTAGACACTAACGTGGTCACAGGTCTTCATCAGTAGTAGCTACAGCAATAAGGAAGAGTCGGGCGTAAATTTAACTGCATTCTGTACAGAGGAGACTGGGTGTCTTAAAGGGAGGGGGGGAAAGATGGGGGGGGCAAGCAGGGGCCCAGGTGTTGGTGGGTATCAACGGTGCAATGATTTCCCTTCTCCACTCATAAACTGGGGTTCTGTGGGGACCCTGAGTTAGAAGCATGTCACGAGGTAGAACAAACAGACATACCGAGCAGTTAATTATAAAAACATACAACCCCCCCTGAGTGATGAGTGTTCAAACGGAAAATAAAATGTGACAGGATAATAGTTCATGTAAATTTAATGCTGCCTAAAGAAATTCTAGAAATATATAAATTGTAATATTTAAATTGTCTCAAAGAGTAAATACCTGTTTTATACGTAAATTAGAAAAATGTATATGTAAGATGGATCATGCTCCAAAGGAGTTCTGGGGAAGGGTGAAGTCAGTGTGGGCGGGGTGGACAGGGGTGGAGGAGCTGGACAGGGACAAATCTTGGGGTGCTGGTATGGAGCTGTGAGTTTATCTTTCAACTAGCAGGTACCCAGGTGAAGGGTTATTATATGCACGAGTCTGTTTGGGGGTAAGAGCTCTGATCTTCCTCCATAAAGTATGCATAGTTGACTTTTCCCGCAGTATTCATACATATGGAACAAGTGCATGAGTGGCAGCAAGGCAGGGAGATCTTTCAGTTTGCAAATTGCAGTGACAAGGGAGAATCTTTTCCATTGTTTACCTTTAGGTGTAAAATACCCAGTTTTACTTCCGGGCTTACAAATAGTGCAAGTTTCCCTTCTTACATGCTCCACCATAGAATCCTCAGAGAACCCGCAGCTGTCTCTGCACGTCTTCCGCTGCACTTGGAGAGAAGAATCCACACACACAAAGGCAGGGCCAGTGCTCAGAGAGCTGATCCCTACGAGAGAGCCGAGCCACTTGCCACCAGCACACAGGGGCTGGAGCAAGAAGGGCCTGCTGTCTCAGAGCTGCTTCGCTGTGACGTCTGGGACCATCCCTCCATCTGATTTGTCCTCTTATTATTGTGCCAGCTCCAGCTGTCGAGGGTCTGGCAGTGCTACACTGTTCCTGTTACCAGGTCAATTTCTCACATCAATAAATACAGGCATGTTCTGCCTCTCAGAGTTTTCAAATTGTCAGGATCGACGGCTTCATAAACTTACTGTACTCTATAGGTCATGTTGATGTTCGTCCTAGCAGCTATTATACAATTTATTTTAAAACTAAAAATTCGAGGAGACTGTGCAACACACACTTCAGGCCTAGCAGTCATTTCACAAATGTAGGTTAATCAAAATGACTGATTTGATGTGCTCTATGCTCTATTTAACAATATGTTTCCCAGTAACAACATAGCCTCACAAAGTCCAAAATCACACTCTACATGTACTGATCACACCAAAGCCGACTGCACTCCTGTTGCTTTTAATTTTGTTAATGGGACCACTATCCTCCTCGACATCTAAGCTTTAAACCTCAAAATTCTGTTTAAAAGCCTCTCTCGCTTATCCCTTCAAAATCTCATCAATCACAAAGCCCTATAGATTAAAACATAACTACTTCTGCAGTAGCTCCGAGGCTCCCTTCTCTCCTGCTCCCACTGCCACCTCACTAGCTTTAATCTTTATCATCACATCTGGATTTTCCCCACAACTTTCAAAATGTTCTGTTGCCTCCAGGCTCTCTCGGCTCAGGCTAAGGCACACACTGTTACCATAGGAACGTTCCTCAAGAATAACTTTAATCCTTCATTCCGTGATGGAACACTTTCGTTGGACTCCCCTTTGCTACGAGATAATTCATCAGCAGACCATACCACACTGCCCACGACTGTGTTCAAACTGCTTTCACTAACACTTTTCATTCCCTCTCTGTTCCTCCCAAACTGGGCCTCGTCATTTGAGATTACTTTGTTTACATGATAGATGTCAATAGGCAGAGCTAGTGTTTCCCTCTTGAACTGCCCTAAAATTTGCTTCTAAACAGTGCTGCATTTTGTGTGTTCTAGCTTGCATTAGATACAGACTCACAAGGACACACACACACAGATACACACACAAGTTTACATACTGTTCTCCATCAGTGTTTTACATCCGTGTTCCTGGGACTCAGTCAGAGGTCCCAAGCATCTCTGTGGGCAACTGTAGGCCAGGGGAAGACCAACAACAGCATGGCTCTCAACCAGAATAGCTAGGACTTTGTTTTATTTTACACTGCTACCTCGGTACCGGTCATTAATTCATCTCGGAACTCGTAACAAGTGCCGGAACCCACGAGTACTGAACGATGAAGTGTTTCCTCTTGTGGGGCAGCATGGTGACTCGCACGAGTTCTAGCAAGAGCGACGAGTCCCGAGCAAGCGCTGAAACATTTTGTTCTCATCAAAATGCGCCGTGTACAGGGTTTCGTGAGCTGAAGCCAATGAGTACCGAGGTATGACTGTATTTTATTTTGGGGTCTTTTTAAAAATGTTATTTATTTTAAATTAAATGCATTGGGGTAACACTGGTTAAGAAAATTATATAGGTTTCAGGTGTACAGTTCTCTAATACATAGTGCACATTGTATTGTGTGTTCACAACCAAGTCAAGTCTCTGTTACAAAAAAACCCAAAACCAATGAAGGTGTGGCTTCCTGCCACCACAATAGCCAAACTCATGGGCGGATGGCAGTTGCTGGTGCAAAAGAAAAGAGGTTTTATTCGGGGCTGTGTGACCTGGGAGGGTGACAGAATCTTGCTTCAAAGCCCATCTCCTCAGCAAGACCAAGACAAAGCCACTGTCAGAGTTCCTGCTCCGGTCTTAGGTACAGTTGTTTGGAGCCCAGGGCGGCTGCTCAGCAGTCACAGCCCCACCCAGGTGGTGCACCTCGTTCCCAGCTGGCGTTCTTTGCAGGCTCCCTCCTGCAGCCCACTCGCGGGGCCCCCCCCGCAGTCATGGGCCATAGGGCCGCCGCACAGTTGTGTGCTCCCGGAGAGGGCTGTGCACCCCGGTGAGCGCATTGCCAGGCTGCTGAGGATGAGAAGAGACCTCCTCCTGGAGGCCACGAGCCACGTGGCTGCCAAGGCACCCTGTGAATGCAGGTCATGAGCAAGCCAGCCATGAGCAATAGAGAACGATTCTTTGTTCTCCTGGAATTATATTCGTTTCGGTGTGGGATGATCAGGTGCTTTCTCAAAATGACCGATCAACTTCCAAACTTCCCCGCACTTGAGGTAGGTCCACCTCCCAACCAATCCTTTCTTTATCCAGGCTTGACTGACAGGCCTCTCTAGTCCAGCACCTCCTCCTGCGCCATATCGGCTTCTATGCCGCATATGCCTGCCTTCCCCTGGGCCCACCCCAATCTGGTGATGGAGGCGGAATGAATGGGCTTTTTCCTCTATCCAGGTATCTTTTCAGCCTTTCATATGCTCAGTGTAAGAACCTCCCCCGCCACCATCTTGGCCAATGTGCTTCCAGTAGACCGTCTACCAGTGATGATAACATCCTTCATCTCCATTTATCTTCCTCATACCCTCTTCTACCTCCTCCCACCCCTCTTTCCCTCTGGTAAGCACCATACTGTTATCTGTTTTATTTAATAAAGTATTATATAGTACTCAATTTTTTTTGTTTCTTTTACAGTAGTTCCCACTACCTTTTAAAAAGTTTGAATTCTTGTTTCCAAGTTGAAGAGATCTGAAACAGAACCTCTTGGGAATTTCCCGAGTTAAGCTTTCTGATGAAGGAGCAGCTCTCCCAGGAATAGCAGATCAAGCCCCCAAGGAGACATGGATAGCTTCAGCCCGACACTGGGGATCAAGACTGTTCTGGCTGCCACAGTCTCCTTAGTCTCTTCCTTTCTCTTCTTCCCAGTGTCATTTTTGCCTCTCTTGTTTTAAAGTTTTGATTGCTGAAGTGCCATTCTGAGGCTTTGTTTACCTGATCTTGGTGCTCAAGGAAACCTAGAGAATGAACATAAGTCCATGGATTGCAAACCTGCCTCATCTACAAACTCCAGAAGGATGGCACCTCTTCCCCTGGCTGCTCCCAGGTGAGGCAGGATTTGGTCTAAGAGGCATTGTCCCAACCAGACCTTTGGACAATTCTCATGTTATTGCTTATTTTTGCCGCAGTTCACCATCTTTTCTCGCAGATCTTAAATGCTTCTGCACTGATACTCACTCAACAAAGAACTGAAATCCACCTACAATGACAAAAGTCCAAATGTGCTGATAGTGGACACACCCAGCTCTCTAAGGCTGCACAGGACCTAGGCGATGCAGGGATTTTAGAGGCCGGAACGGGGAATAGTCCCCATATTCAATGGTAGGAGGGTCTGTGAAGTCCCCAAAGGATGACAGATCTTCACTGCGTCCCTGGGGGCAGACGCCTCTCCCGTCACTTTATAAATGACTTGGGCCTCTGCTCTAGTTCCTGCTCCCCTTCTGCTAAGCTGGCCCTGTTCAGCCAGCAGTTGCAAAAATTCAGGAGCAACACCTTTCTCCTCCAAAACCATTTAGACCAACTGTTCCCAAACCTGGCTGGCTGTCGGTGTACGCCTGTAGCTGAGGTGCTAACACTCACTTTCCCTGCCCAGGCTCTTCTCGTGCACAGCATCACAGGTAACGTCTGTGCTCAGTGTGCCCTGGGACCTTCTTCATGTCACCTCGCTCAGATCTCATGAGAGTCCTGGCAGAACTCCAAGTCACACTCAGATGTTCTCCTGGCCAATGTTCTTCCTGATATAAGATACTGAGGCCTATTCAAAACGGCCACATGAATTCAGAGAAGAGAGAGATCATTTTTCCTCATGATATGTGATGGGGATGCTTAGAGAAATACAAAAATCAGGTCTGACAGTGGATACCAACGTGTAATGAGGTATCCTTCCTAAAGGAGCTTATGAAGCAAAGAGAAAAATAATGATAATTTTTACTAAGCAAGCTAGGGAATTTCACCTCAGCCTATTCCAATCAGCACTCAGGGGGGATGAAAACCAGCCTCACTGAAAAGACCTTCCTTTAGGAACTCTGCTTCTTTGTTTATTCATATGCAGAGAAAAACATGTGTATCCAAAAAAAGAAAAAAGAAAAGAAGAAAAGTCAAAGATTGTTCACATGTTATTTCCTCGGGGTTGAACCATTTGTGCCCAAAGCAATGTAAATGCAGGTCAGCCTCCTCCTGCACCCTGCTGAGGGCCCCTCCCGCTGATCCCGCAGGGAGCTTGGGGGAAAGGTGCTCCGTTATCGGCCCCTCCCAGCCACCCACTGCAATCACATAGCAAATGCCTGCTGCGGAGCTCGGGACTCTTAGCACAGCCTGGGGGCCCACCTTCAGGGAATGAGCTGGACTCACGCACAATAAGCCTGAGTGGGAGGCACTGCACTCCCAGTTCTGCCTCACGCTCCCAGCCCTCTGTGGTTCTGGGTCCCACCCTGCAGCAGAACAGAGACGCAAGGAGGTGCTGACCCCAGAGGATGGCACAGCATGTGGCTGTCAAGACACATCTGCCAGAGACTTGAGGAGATGCTTGAGCCGTGGCAAGTGGTCAGGAGGGAGAAGTTCCGCAGAGAAATACTACACGGTCAGATACCGGGGGCCATCTCAGGAGCCAGGAGGCGCACAAAGGTAAACCCTGCTTGTCACTGTCACCACTCCTGAAACTACCAGGGCTGGGCTGCCCACATGCCCTCCGCAGGAGAGAGCCCTCACTGGCCACCGGCCTGGGACCTCAGAGCAGAATCTCTCTCCCGGAAGGGTCCTCAGGCCAAGGGACGCCCTGCATCCTGGATTAGTGGGTTTGGAGCAAGAAGACCGCGTCTTGTCCCAAACTGCGGCAGTCCTGCAACTGCTGTGACCGTGACCGACATATTGCAGGGCCGCTTCTGCCATCCCAGGCCTGCCTCCTCCCTCCCCTCTGCGTGTTCAGGGGCTGCCTGACGCGAGCACTGCACAGTAACCCTCCGCAAACGGCTGCCCTCTCTGAGACACTTCTCAGGACCCCGACCCAAGACAGCAGCTTGCCTCGGGCAGTCTTCTCCAGTGAGCAATGCCTTCGCGTATGCTATAAGGCCACCAGCACCAGCACCTTTGGAGATACAGACACTTGTATGGATCATTAGAGCACATTTAACTTCAACAGAAAAATTTGTATCCTGAGCTTAATTTTCTTGATCTTACCAGGGACACACTCTCAGAGCCACGGTTCTGTTTTTAGAGGCAACTATTTTAGACAACTTGAATAATTTGGAGCGGTTTTGAAGAAAGGCAAGTAAAATGATTAAATTATGGGAATAAAACTGATACAAAAAGAGCTAAGAACCTTTGGAAAGGGAGGGAAGGGGGCCATTGTGGCATTAGCCTTTGAATAACGCCTGTTTCCCGTGAGTGAGTGCAGAGTAGCTGGTTGTGAGGCCAAGCTAGAGGGGCAGCAAGGATGGAGTCGCCACAGACCTGGATTCCTGCATGAGCCTCGGCACCTGTCACTCAGCCTACACTCCTGACATACAATCCACTGTCCTTGCCATGTCCACAGAGACCCTCTAGAAGCATGAGAGACACATCATGTCATTCTCTTCAAGTAGGTCTCTTTCCTCCCCAGGATACCTAGGAGAGGATTCCAGGTTCTTATCATGACCTGTATATATATATTACATATCAGAGTGCATAAATATTTAAATAATGCACATATGCACTTATGCACTTTGATATGTTGTATATAAATATAAATACATATAAATTTATCTACATATATAATATATAAGTACATATAATTATATATTTATGTATTATATATACTCATATATATTCCTAAACACTATATATATATATACACATATATATACATACTCTTAAAATATATTAAAAACACGACATTATGAAGGTGGGTTTCAATACAGAAACTAGAATTTATTTCACTATAGTCCTTGCAGTTTACTTCCAAGCTGAAAACTCAGCCATCTATTTTAAAAATTGTCAGACTCCATCCTTTCAGGCCTCATTTTAAACTATTCCCTCACTTTCATCCTGTGCAGCTTCCTTCAGAAATGAGTTGCAGACTGTCGACCTCTCCTCTAAGTCTCAAGTTTATTTTCCATAATTTTTTCTAATTCCCTTGGTACCTTTTTTTTTATTCCTGACAAGGAAATAAAATTCCACCAAATATCTCTGTTCCACCTTTTGGTTATCTAAAATTAAGTTTTCTTTCAATTACATAAGTCATAAAATAATATGGACTCATTCTACAGAAATCTTATGATGCAAGTTACATTTTCTTCAAACTTTTCTTGCCTCTGCTTCAGACTCTGAATGTTAATTCCCAGCTTCAAATAATAATTCTTAGGAATTTACTCTATATTCTTTCTGATCTGTTTGTTAGAATATATGTAGAAATACATGAACATACAGAAATACACCCGTGTTTCATGAAAGCCTTTTCTAACACATGTGATATTATAATATACATGTTTAAGGGTCAGACTCAAGATTTGGATGGCCCCATGTATGTGAAGGGCTCTTCTTCTTAAGGTTTGAGTAGCTTTGTGGTGAGCCTGCCTATCCATCTTTACAGAAACGTGCTTTCTTTCACTGAAAAATTTGCATTGACTATATTTTTATTATAAAATGATAGCTCACACAATTCATTTTAAAGATTTCCTTTAACTTATTTTAGAGTAAATCATCTGTAGCTTTAATTGAAGTTTCTGAATCAGCCCTTTTGTTAATGGATAAATATTTCTCTGGGATACACAGCAAGAACCCCAGTCTTTATATGAAATATATACATATTTTTAACTTGAATGGATCTTGTGTGATTGTCCCTTAAAGACACTGTTATAATTTATATACTTTTCAGTAACTAATAATCACTTTGCTTATCTTAAAGCATTGTGTTAATTGGTGTATCTTAATGCTTTGAATTCTATACTAATGAATGTAAATTAAATATATTTTTCTCTGCTACAGAAGATGAAACTCCTGTGGGATGAGATGTAGAATAAAAGTAGAATAGGTATTATTTAATGAACTTGAAAAGCAAAACACCAAGTAAAGCAAGGCCCATTAACTCCACTGGGTCAGTGAGGATAAGAAATAACGAGAAGCACCGGTGTGCACTTTGGGACGCACTTAAATCATCTGCTCACCCAGTGATGATGCATAAAAAGTCCCTGCGTACCTGTGCCACTGAGTGCCAGCCCCAGATTTTTTCATTTCTAACAATGCTTACTGTTGACAGTTGCACTGAAACCATCCAGGATGGCTTAGGGAATGTCCACTGTGCATGCCCAGCTTCTCCTCTGCTCTTTTCTATTGGTGTGTGAGGTGTCTTAGCAGGAATCTCATGTAAACACGTAGTGAAATCTGAAAAATATAATCAGCGACTTCGCTCTCTTCTAACTCTCCCCACAGTGTGCTCGGATTTGTGGTGCATACAGAATTCACAAAGGCACCCAGCACTGTGACAGCCCATTTAGGGGGGTAGAAGCTGTGCTTTCAAATTGGACAATACACATAATTTCAGTGATTAAACCACAGAGCTTTTATGATAAAGTTGACATTGAAATACAAAAAAAAAAAAAAAAAAAAAAAAAATCCACCAACATAGCAGTATGCACCACAGGTTGGATTTTATAAAAGTCTGTGCCTTTGAAGATTTGTTTTGTAAATCAACCTAAGTATGTTATAATTGTATTGAAATTTTTGTAAATGAATCCACTGAAGCTAGGGAGCCTTTGTGTTTCCATTAGTAAAAATATTTAATCCAAATATTCAACATAGTATCAAAACATTTGAAGCTTTTACTGAACTAGTTATTTTAAAAAGTGTACAAACAGAAATACAAGCTCAAGAAAGAAACTGAGCAAGCCAACCAAGCATGTGACCTGCTCATAAAATTTTGTTTTTGAATTACATGGTCGCTTTTTATAATATAGTAACTTGCAGGATGAAATTTTCCATGCAGTTTCTATTTTTAGTAGGGTAAGTGCATATTTTTTTACTAGAATGGAATGAAATTAAGAAGGCCTATAATTTGCAGTATACACAAAACAATTCATTTGAAAGTGTTTTTTTTTTTTTTCCTAGTGAAACTATTTAAAAAGGTATTTGTTGTGGAAACCAATGCAGATTCTTCTTGTCTGGCAATCAGAAGAATATGCGAGGCAAGGTTGGAATCTCTGACGTTTCCTTTATCGCAGACATTACAGCATTCATGTGTGCACAGCACCTCGGGCATCTGCTGGACTGCCAGCCAGCCGCCAACAGCACTCCCTCCACTCACTGCACAACCTTTGCCACTCGCCACTGCTTATATACTATGCATAGACAAAGCTGGCTACTAGCCAAAATATGACATCAATGCTTATATAACTGCGAGTGCGCTGTGCGTGCGAATCTAATGATTATCTCTAAGTAGCCCATGCCTGGGCATCAGGGGTGAGGGAGCCTGGCAGACTATTGTCCTCACAGTGTTCTTAATGGAGCCCAAAAAAGGATACCTGTGGAAATATTTAGGGTAAATATTAAAATTTTTTAATACAACATATTCTCCAGGGACCAAAATTTACTGAGTGTCACTTTATGTTAACTCTACAGATAAAATATTTTTTCTCACAGAGAAGAGTGGGAAGTTAGTTTTGTTCTGTTTTTTAATTCACAAAAAAAAAAAAAATTTAAAGAACATTTCTGGCAATTTTAGGGAAAAATTAAAAGTATTAAGAACATATTTTACAAATATATTCAACATGAAAGTGCTAACGATTAACTGATTAATACAAGTGGTTTATCTAAATCTAAGATTATTTTGCTTATTTATTTAAATTCTATATAACAAATATAACTTCTTTAATTGCATTCATTGTATACAAATGTTGCCTTTATTTTTCAGAACTGATTTTATTTCTAACAAAAGTTTTAGGATATGACTATTTAACTAGCCAACCAATATATTATAACTCTTTGTCAATCCCTGAATACAAAGGAAACTTAAAATTCCGTACTGTTGTTTTCAAGTGTCCTGGTGTAACAGGGCAGGCTGGAGCAGAGGTCCCTGGAAAACAGGGGAGCCCCCAAAGCAAGAATCAGGGGGGTGGGAAAGGGTGCGGAAGGAGTGAACCGCACAGTGTTTAAGGTGCGTTGCATAATGAAGGCAAGCACTAGGACTGGCAGCTGCATGTGCACCTGTCCTCGGCTGGGAGACTTCGGCCTGACTAAAGATGGCAGCTGAAAGAGGGTCAAAGACACTGGGGAGTTGACAAAAGGGATAGGCACTGGTGCACCACAGGAAAACCTGGGCACTTGCACTGGCTTCCTGTGCAGGTGGGATTTCAGGGGGGTCTTTCTAGAGCAAAGGCACAGAAAGGCTCGGGCTCTTGGTGCAGTGCTTTGTACAAGAAATCGTCATCTTGGTAAAGGGCTTCGGAGCTTGAAGCAAACCCTCTCTGGGCTTCTGGCTTTTGGACGGTCTGGGCTCCGGCCCTGCTCTGCACACGGACAGGAGTGCTCGTGGGACCAGGCAGATGCCAGGTCTGCCAGGGGCTTAGGCCCGCGTGGATGAAAGCCCACTCCTGGAGGCAGGGTCCCACACTGGGACATGTGTCTCCCTGAGTTCCAGTCTCGGGACACTATGATCCAGAGCAGCACACACATGGGTCCTAGACAGCTACATGGAGACTGAGAACAACATGTCTTCAACACAGATCATTGGGTGACATATAAGAGCAACAAACAGCTGAATTCCAGTCTGCACGGTTACACTAGTGAGTGTAATAATTTACACGATAATGCTGCCTGCGATTGAGTCACACCATTCCTGTGACGCACGCAGAACTCATGCACAGGAACACCAAGGGAGAGATTCAAATATGTTCATGGATGTAATATAAGAAGTTAAAATTAAAAACAATCCAATTGCTCTAATCGTACAATATATAGAACAGTTGTTAAGAAAGTAAATCCTAAGGTTTCTCATTACAAAGAGAAATCGTTTTTCTTCTGTCTCTTCTTTGTCCTTTGTTTTTACTATACATGTACAAGATGATGGATGTTAGCCGAACCTATTGTGGCAATCATTTCACAATAATGTAAATCAAACCATCATGCTGTATGCCTTAAACTGACACTGTTAGGTATGTCAATGACGTATCAAAGAAACTGGAAAAACAATCCAATTGTACAAAACCAGAAGGATGAATAATAAATTATAGCTTGTTATAGAATAGATTACTATAGGAACAAAAGGGAACCAGGCAACAGTCGGAGGAATCACATAAACAAAAGTATGGAAAGAGACAAAGTGGGTGGTACATAATCTGCGTACCCTCACAAAATGTCAAAAACAGATTAAACTGTCATTATGAGTCAGACATTCTTAAGTAGCAAAACTATACATTTCAAGATTGTTGTTACTTGTAAGGAGAGGAAAGAGTAAAAACTTCCAGAGTTCTGGAAATACTCTATTTTTGAACTCGATGGCATTTAGACAAATGTTTCTCTTATAATATAATTCATAAAACTACATTTGAGTTTAATTTCTTTTCTGTATATATGTCAAATTTTTGTTAAAAAGGTATGCAGATTAACAGTCTGAAGAATATTTTGAAAATTTGTATCTAAAGCCTCATTTGCCATTTGCTAGGGTAGTTGATACTTTTGAAATATGAAGCTGTTTAACAATTGGTTACCCACAGGGCCATGTACCTGACTGACATATCGCTCTATTGCATCAGTCCTGGAGACTGAGAATTGTTAAAATCATGGAAAAACAAACATCCTGATGATCAACTTGAGCTCAGCTGGGTGGGGCACTACCAGGTTCTTTTAATAACCCATTCCCCTGTTACATTGGATGCAGCACTCTTTAAGAACTCCCAGGATGGCCTCAGACTGATGAAAATCCATTCAGAAGGCTTCCAGAAGTCAGAGCAAACCGTGCCGCTGCTCTGGCCATAGACAACCCCGGGCAGTCAGAACACTCATGCAGACCCCTCACAGACCTCAAGTCACTGCTCAGGAGACAGCTAACAAAAGACAGGTGATGCACAACCCACTTCTGTGGGTCCTTTCCATTGCTTTACTTGCCTGTGTTTCTAATATTCCACCTGCTCTACACTATCTCCTTTGCACATATAAAAATGAATTAGCTTCCTTTAAATTTATTCCACCTACTCATAAGGGAAACTACCCAACGTTATCTCTGTCTGGCCTTCACGAAGATGGTTCTTGGCTGTTTGGCAGGACTTTATCTTCCAGGTAGAGTCTGAGAGTTCATTACATATGATTATAAATCTTTCAATAACTTTAGAAGTAATGGCAACAAGACTGCCCAAGCCATAGCATCTCAAAAGGAGGTCTTGGTCTCTCTGGCCAAAGTGGTATAAGATAACTGAATTGCTAGGGATTGTATTCTAGCTGAGCTTGGTGGTATCCGTGCACTGGTGAACTGTTGCTCAAGAGCTGTAGCCCGGGGCATCAGAATACTAGTAAGGCAAGGCACCAATGCCCAGCAGGAGCATGTAAACATTTGCAATTAGTTAAGGTGATCAGTTACTTATCGGGGGGAATCACTTTATAAGTTATATAAATGTCTATCTACTATGCTGTACGTACACCTGAAACTAATATAATATTGAATGTCAACTGTAATTGAAATCTAAAAAAGAAAAAAAGAAAAAATATGACCTCACAAAGAAAAAAACAGCTGTTAAAAATTATTTTTTATATACATGTATATATAAAAATGATTTCCCTAATCTAAGTGAATGTGGGCTTACATATGTGCTTGTTTGTATGATTTTGTAGGTGAAAGCATGTATATATGTCTGTACATGTGTTGGTGTGTGTTCATGTGTATTTGTGCGACAGTGTGTGTATACTTTGGAGTAAGGTAAGGATGCCATTTGGTATGGGGGAATGTGATTATCACAGAAAGATTAAGATGATCTGGGAATTTGAAAATGGAAACCCCAAAACAGAAAGAAAATGTCAAGTAAATGAAATAATAAAAATTATTGTTATCATCATGCCAGATGTTTTAAAACACTTACTTTAGTATCAGTTTATTCTCAGGTTTTTGTTTTCTCTATCATGACTTTGTGAAAACAGCCCTAATCTCTGAAAGACCTCACTTGTTATTGTTAGTTTATTCTCATTTCATAATTATTTTCACTATCTCGTGAGTTTTATCCCAAAACAAAAACAAGACCCATCTGTTGTACTATACATAATTTTCAATCAATTCATCAGTAGCTCTTGTGAAAAAAAAATCAAACAAATTATTAGTTCACTTGGGAACTATGAGAACAGCCTGAAAGGCTGTGAGCATTTCATTTCTTTTTTTTTTTTTTGTATTTTATTGATTATATTGTTACAATAGTTCCAATTTTCTCCCCTTTACTCCCCTCCCCCCAGCATCTCCCTCCCCCAGCAATCCCCCCCCAAGTTCATACTCATGGTTCGTGAAAAATAACTATCCCTCCCTCTCAGATATTAAGACCCTTTGTAATCTCAAAGTAATTTGATTTCTTTACCTTTTGTTATCAGGAAGCAACAAGCTCTTTTTGGCTTTCCTCTTAACACTTTTCATCGTTGCCTTTTATAATATACTCATGGAAAAAAGTCTCTGAATATTGGGCACCACAAAGTACAAAGACACACACACACACACACACACACACACACACACAGACACACACCACATACACAGATGACACTGTCCCGCATTTTCTAAGAGATTCAAGTTTCATTCTAATCATTCTGCCATTCTCTCAAATTCTGCGTTCACTTCATTAATCCTTTCCCGTTTTATAATTTGGCACTTAGATTCTCAGGTAGCAAAATTCACTGAAATTAAATGAAGATTTGTTGATGGGCTGTTACATAAAATATTGGAAATACGTTCAAGCTCTGAAGCTTACAGACCTGGCTTTGAATAGTAGCTCCAATGAGAATTAACCATGTAAGCTTTGGGCCCATTAAAGAGCATACAGTTCCACTTCCTCACCTGTACAATGGTCATACTACCCTGAGAAAATACATCAGTAACCCAGAAACTAGCCATAAAAATTTTGAAATATAAAGTCATTATTAGAAAGTTAGATAAGTTTATTGAGTAACTGTCACATCTCCAGCTTTGTCCTGTAATGCACATATTTGGTAAAAACATTTTTCATTTGATTTCCACCTGAATGAAAAGCAACAAGAATATTCTAGAATTACATCACATTTTGTATATATATTGTAATAAGTTGAAAAATATTTTTATTTTTACCAAAATGAATTGTTGGCTGTGTGTGCTTGTTTCATCTAATTTGCCTCATTATTAGTAAACACCATAGAGCAAAAAGACACTCCCCCCAGCCCCTCATCTCTCTGCAGGCTAGAAAGCCCAGGGAAACACAGCCCATTTCTATTCTACAGCACTGGCTGAGGGAAAGAAAAAAGAGAAGAATAAAGTAAAATGATACAACTAAATGTTTTAATATACCATCATCACTGAGTACTACTTTTTAAATTTTTTAAATCTTTGGAGGTTCATTTCACAAATACATATTATTGTGTTTCTACAGGACAGTCAGCTGATAATAAAATAATTATTTGTGAATTATATCATCATGTTCAAGATCCATACTGCATTTGAAACTTGGTAACCTGTTCCTCCCCAGCCGTGGATGTTCATGTCCCTGTGCCGCACAGCAGATGCTCAGGGCGCTGCATGTTGGGCAGCAGGCAGAGGAGCCACTAGAGCGCAAGCAGCTCAGTGAATGGAGGCTGTGAGAGCCAACAATGCTGGGAGCAAGGGGCTAACCTTTCACTGTGTCTAGACTAATTCCCTGGAGGCTGGAGTTTTTCCCTGTGAAACAGGTGTGAGAAATATCATGACCACAGTCAGAAAGTGAATTTGCTACTTCGGGGAAATTATGGGCCTGCCTCTCAGTGCTGTGAACACTGAGGCCCCAGTGCAGGCACAGATTAGTCTCTTGTCACAGTCAGGGCATAGCTAGGCCAAATGACGTGGCCTGAGAGCCCCAGGCAGCTGAGAATGCGCAAGTATTAACGGAAGGAGAAAGCAAGTGTGTGGCCATTTGGAGTCCAATATCCTGACCCCATACTTGAAAACAAAGGAAGGTATAGAAGGGAAGTAATTCTGGTGAAGCAGTGGCAAAGGAGTAGGAGTGACCCTATTGTTCCTGCAGAATCCAAGAGAACAGACCTCTGACCTCAGGCCACAGGAGGTAAGACCTACAGGGAAGCAATGGGAGTGGTGCCTGACCTGTTCAGACCTGTGGGTACTGGGTCATGAATAACACAAAGGTGCCTCTGTTTCAGTGAGGACAATACCAGCCTTCAGGAGTGAATCTGGGCTTGCTCTTGGTGACCTGTGCAAGTGACAAGCCGTCTCTTTCCAGTGGTCAGTTTATGGTCCTCACTCGTTTATTCTACAAATATATATTCAAAAATGTCTATTCAATGGCTTTGATTTAGATATTCAGTTGCAAATGAAACATTTTGTTTCTAAGACTGTTAGTGTGTGTAGCTATATAGTACATTAAGTTTCACTGCTGCGCACTATTGCATTGTATGAATTTTCCAAAATGGGTATATCTGTTTTTTCATTGATAGACAGTAAGTGATTGCTAATGTTTTGTTATTATAAACAATGCTACTATGAGTGTTCTCCTGTGCACATGAAGTATCAATAGTTGCAGTGTAGTCTAAGTAGCAGTGAAATGACTGTCATAGTGTTGGCTCATCTCCAAACCACTAGGTAAAATCATTATGTTTCCCAAAGAGATTGTATCAATTTACAACACACAACAGGTTCTCAGTGTTCTGTTCCCGATTCCTGTCATGTTCAGATTTTTTAGTTTCTGTCAATATATTACATGTAAACGGATATCTCATTTCAGTTTAAATTTATATTTTGCTGATGACTCTTGATGTGGAGAGTATTTTCATTTGATCTGAGTCATTCATATGTGTCCCATAAACTGTCTTATCATGTCTTTTTAATTTTATTTTCCTGTTACTGTTGACATTCAATATTATTCTGTATGAGTTTCAAGGGTACAACATAGTGGTTAGACAATCCTATATTTACAAAGTTGTCTCCCTGATATTTCCAGCTCCATGTCTTTTGCTCTTTTTACCTTTTGGATTTAATGTCACTTCCTTGTTCTGTTTTAAAAGTTTGTATATATTCTTAATGGGATTTCATTGCTGGAAAGTTTTAATTTGAATACAATTAAATTTACCAAAGCTTCTTTTAATGGTTTTTTTTTTTTTTTTTCTTTGCTGTAGGAAATCCCTCCCCTAGCCCAAGGTTAATTTTCTGCTAAAACTTTGTCTCTCACATATATCTTTAATGTATCTAGAATTTATTTTTGTGTATTGTGTGAGGTAAGGATCCCATTAAATATATCTTTTCAGATACACACCTATTATTCAACAGTCTGCCCAGTTAGTCTGCTGTACCATCTCATCCATATACCACATCCTGTGTGTGCATGTATGTGACCTTGGGTCTCTTTTTCTGTTCCACTTTCTGTTTTTCCTATCATTTAACTAAAAATTGCTTCAATTTCATATTAATTTTTTATATGAAGTATGAGTGTTCCCCCTACTGACTTACATATACAGTTTGGAATTAGCTTTTCAAGTTAAAAATATATGTATTGCCATTCTGGGTGAAATCACACAGACTTTACCTGATGTTTTCAGTGAAACTGACATTGTTATGACACCAAATGAGCATTTTATATCTCTCTAGTAAATTTAGGTTTTATTTAATATATTTTAATAAAGTTTTATAGTTTTCTCCATAATAGATTTGCATATCTCTGTGACATATATTCATATGTACTTATTATTTTTGTTGTTGCTATGCCAAATAGTTTCTTCTTTTAAAAATATTTCATTTTTAATAGCATTCATATACTTTGGCACTTAGTGTTTTATTTATTACCGCTATGCTAAGTAAAATTTTTCTATTAATCATTTAAATATAAATGAAGATCTTTATTTTACATTGATCTTACTTTTTACTTAGTAAATGTACTTAGTTAATCTGCTGTTTCATTCACTTTAAGTCTTGCAGAATGTCTCTTTAAAATGTCCTCACATCTGTCTCTTTCCTCATGCCTAACTCACGTGCACACTCTCTTGCACTCTCTTACACTAGGCCCCATTTGCGGCAGGCCTAAATTTCCAGAAGTTTCCCAAATCTATCCATCTGAGAAAAAAAAGAAAACACTATCTGTCTAATTCTTTACTTAACTCTAATGCAGTCTGTAGAGAATTTCTTAATGAATGGAAATGGGCCTCACTCCCAGATTAAAAATGTCCAATGGCTGAAACTCATATCCCACCAGCAGAAGCTTTCCTGGTGTGTATTTACAGTCTCAGTTTCCACCCTGCTTCTTCTCTTCCATCAAACCAGCAATTGTCTTCACCAGCTCTCTCCTCTTACCCCACACACCACATGAGGTCTGTCAAGAAAGTATCCAGTCATGTAATATGAAAAAGAGACATTTATTGAAGATACAGGGTATAAGAAACATTGTACATAGGACAATGACACCTCAGTCCCCTTCAAAGTAGGTACCTTGGGTCCTCACACACTTCTCCAAATCACCATCAGCTGCCCTATCATATTTTTCTGAATCTCAATGATGCTCTGCAGCCTTGTGAATCATCCAGATAGATTCTGGAGAGGCATGTTCAAGCTTAACACAAAATGTGATGCAGATTCGTTGCTCTACTTTCTCTGTCATTTTTTAATGCGATGGTCACACAGTGCACATGCCCACTCAATGGCATCTACTGCCTCCATTGACTAGTACAGTGAAGTCATCATTGTCCACACATGTGCATTCCAGTCTACTCTTCTTGGCGGCCATTTTACATCAATGTCACACAAACCATTCTCATTGTATTAACAATGGCTGGATGGATTTTTTTTTCTGGACAGACCTCCTATACTCTCTCTGACTGTTTCTATGTTAAGGACGACTTCCTGCCTTTCAATGTTTGTCTTAATTCCCATAAGAAAAAAATACTCTCACATTTTAAAACCAAGTTAAGTCCCTTTTCTTGTGAGGCTTTCTCCTGTATTCCATTTCATATTGAAAACTCACATCCAGAATTCCTTAATAATTATTCTTTGCAAACTTATGCTGTTACGATACAACATAGCATCTTCTTTTCACGTTTTTATGTTTCATCTATCAAAAATAATTTATTGAGTTTCTAACATGTGTCCAACACTGGGTCTACAACCAAAGCTCTTTGTTATGTTTTAAATGTGACATTTGACATCCCAAAGTTAACCTAATATATTAACCTAAAAGTTAATATCTGCTCAATCAATATTTGTTTATTAATTCCCTTGTGTGGTCCTCAATACCTATGCTCAAACAACTGTGCACAGAATAAATATTTAATGTATGTATAGGGTGGGGTCAAAATAGGTTTACAGTTGTTCATACGGAAATAATAAAAAATTAATTACTAATAATACAATAAACTTTTTTGCATATTTACAACTGTAAATATACTTTTGCTCCACGCTGTATTTCTTTAATGAAAATCAATAAATACAGTTTTTAAGAAAATATTCTCCTGAAGGTGAAGCAAGTTGCACTTTTTGCTTTCTAACTTGGGATGGTTTTGTAGAAATGATGTTTTCTTTTGAAAAATCTGCATATGGTGTAATGAAATCAAAATGCCAGAATCTTGACATATGTTTTGTCTGGCTTGTCTAATCTCTAGTAATATAAACTGTTTTATTGCTAATACGCTTAACAAAATTCAGAGCAAATCATCATGACTTTGTTTGGTGTTAACATAAAGTGGGCTATGTTAACATTTCACTATAAGTGTATCTTGCTTACTTTTCTCTCTGAAACTTTACCAATAATGGGGATTCATCCCTGTGATTGTCAAACACCTTATCTATAAAAGAGAATGTTAGTTTAACATCTTACAGAGAAACAAACATTTATAAGGTACAATTTCTACAGACCACCTATGTACTTCTTAATCTCTTATATTCTCCCAACCTCCTTGATTAAGACTACAGTGTTTCTAACTTCATTCACAGTGTAATCTGTTCGAACCTTACAACAGGAAGCAACTACACATGATAGAAGGAGATTGTGTAATTCCAAATATAAAAGTTTATAATATAATTGAATGACAAATATTTGGACAACTAAAGGACAAATAATGCATTTTTCTGTCCATCTTACTTCAGGAAAGTAGTAGATGCTAAACATGTATGTTCCCAATGATAGGAAATTCTAGGAAACATGGTGTTGTGGAACCCAAATGCAGATTCCCTTTTGTCCGGCAATTAGAAGAATATATGAGGCAAGGTTGGGGTCTCTGACAGTTCCTTTATTGCAGACATTACAGTATTCACACACGCATGCCCACCATTCACACATGCATGCCCACCATTCAGTCACTCGGCGCTTGGCACTGCCACTTCTTGGTGCCCACCAGTGCTTGGTGCCGCTCCTCCATTCACTCAGTGCCCCAACACTCCCATGGGGGTTCCTGGCCCTTTTATATTATGAATAGACAAAGCTGGCTACTAGCCAAAATATGACATCAATGCTTATATAACTGCAAGTGTGCTACGCAGGCAAACCTAATTCTTATCTCAAGCAGCCCACACCTGGGCATCGGGGTGAGGAAGCCTGACTGGACTCCATTGTCCTCACACATGGTGTGGACAGCTAAGTGAGTGCTACATAAATACCCCTACAAATACAGAACACTTGTAACCTTTAGTTTATATTCTCTTAGTAGCTTTTTATAAGCTAAAATTATCGTCTTCCAGAATATAATGACTATGCTATCTCTTCATGTTTTTAGTCAGTGATATAATTTCTTTTACTATGATGGATAGTGAACACTTCCTGCCATTTTCTTTCCCCCATTCAAAAAATAATCCATGTAAATATGATATGAAAACTTCCATAAATCATATTTGAAAAATGCTGACAGAACAATTGCTTAACTACAATTTTTGTTAGAGACTTTCATATTTTAATGTGTTTTATGAAATCTCAGGAGGGGCAAGACTATGTACAGGAAGTCCTGAAAATTTAACGAAGGACCTGTTGTCTTCAATTTTCTTATGGAGCTTAAGCCATAGTTTGGAAACTCTTGGTATAGTGGAAATACTACAGGTTTCGGATACCTGAAGACTACATTTGCGTACCTGAAGACTACAGTTCTCCCAGCTCTGCCTCCATTAAGTAATTTTTGAGCCTTGATAACATTAAAAGTAAATGGAAATATTACTGAACTAACAGGGCCATTACATAGATGCAATAAGCTAATTCAATTGACTCAGTTCCAGAAACATTTACTTAGGCAGCACTTGATGAGGAGCTGGGGATAAAAAGATGGATAGAGCAGAACCCCTGACCTGGCAGGGCTCACTGTCTTTGAATTCATTGGTGATTTGCTGCCATGGGGACTTCCTCTCTGGCTGATCTTCTTGGTTTCCATCACCATATTCTCCTGTGCCAGCTCTGAATGGGGATGGTGCTGTCCAGAGCAGTTCAGTCCTCCCTTTCCCCAAACCAGCTCTCCAGGAACATACAAAACCCATATATTCCAGGCATGTATCATTAAAAATCCAAAAACAAAAAGCAGCAAAATGTTTGAAACTAGAACTTCTTCTTGAACAGAGCCAAGATCAAATTCTTAACAATTTTCTCATAAGTAGAGTCGGATGATTGAAATTCATTTTCTTGAAAGCCCTGAGTTCAACGAAGGTGGTTATTATTATTATTTTGTTCATTTTCTCTTGGTTATTTTTATATGTCTGTTTTCAGCCAAAAACATACATAGAATGAAATCTCTTATTTTTAAAAATCAGCAGTTGTTCCCATTAATATAGTAGTATACTCAAAAGGAAGAGAAGAGCCATGGCCACGGGGCTCAGCTGATTGTAGCATCATTTCATACAATAAAAGGCTGCTGTTTAGATCTCCGGTCAGGGCACATACCTAGGTTGTGGTTTCAGTCCCTAGTGGAGGGGTGTATGGGAGGCAACGGATCAGTGTTTCTCTTTCACACTGGTGTTCCTCTCTCTCTAAAAACCAATAAACATATTCTGGGGTGAGGGTTTAAAAGAAAAAGAAAAAAGAAGAAAAGTACTCACAAAACTGAAAATTCATATAAAGAACATATGAATATTAAATGTTTCTTAAGTAATAAATTAAAACATACTCAGCTTTTAAAAATCACCATTTAGGTCCTGCGAGGCAGGTCAGGCGGTTGGATCCTCCTCCAGATACACTAAGTTTGCGGGTTGGATCCATGGTCAGAGCACATATGAGAATCAACCAGTGAATGCAAAGTGGAACAACAAGTCAGTGCTTCTCTCCTCCCCAGCCCTTCCTCTCTCTCTTTCTAAAAATCAATAAAAACAAAGAAAAATGCAGTGTTGAGAGGCTTGGTAGTGAGAATATGCATTACAGAGGAGGAAGGGAAAGCATATGTCTTTTCGGATTGTGTTGGAAAGACCAAGGCTCGTACAATGAATCCTGTGAGATTCGTTAGAGGTCCAGCTGGGAGCAGGGCTGCCTGGGAGTAGCTCCCACCAGAGTACCTGCTCCGTGTGTCTAAACCTGTCCTAGCTTCTGCAGTGCTTCTAAGTGAGAGACCACTAACCTTCTCACAAATTCACTGGATCTCACGTAAAACCAGAAGATAAGAAACCGAAGCGCTTATAATTCTTATTCCAATAAGAAGCTGAACTGGTGGATAAGAAAAATGGTTTGGAAAAATAAGAGAAGCCTCTATGGAGCCTATAAGAGAAGAGGACATGGCTTTGAGCAAGAAGCTGCCTTGCAAGGATGGCAGCACATCCGCCAGTTCAGCCTCCTCTCCTCGGCCCCCACTTCTGTCAGAGAGGATGTCACTTGTGCTGGAAATGGAAGAGGGAGGCAGAGACTCGCTGTTGTGTCCCTGGACCTCACTTACAGCCAGTGCTCCACCTTGGTTTCTGTATAGAAGGCACCAGGAGGGAGAGGAGGGCAGGTCTGCGGCAGAAGAGGACTGAGCGGAAGGCCATTCAGGAAGAGGGCAGGCTCCACACCTCTCCAGTTCAGCTCTTTCTACTCACATCTAGCACCATGCCTGACAAGAGTGAGGTCTCAGTAAATTTTTGTTTAAAATAAATATTTACCTAATTCATGACTTTGATGTGGCAGTGTATATTTTAGAAAGAGATAAGCAACTGGAGTCAAATAGACATGGATTTAAATTCTACCTCTGGGACCTACTAGCATGGCAATCTACTGAAAGTTATTTGAACTTTGGTTTCTCTATGCATGTAAGGACAATATTTAGTTTACAGTGCTGTAAACAAAATTACAGAAAATATATAGCATCCATACAAAAGACCAGGTATAGCAGATGGCAAGGAAATGTAGCTCTGATTAGTTTCATTGTTTTAGGTTCTTTCCTCTGATGCCATGGCTTCTATGTTATCACGAGTAGGGAAATATCTGTGAACCTTCCCATGTACACTCCAATGGCCTAGCTAAGTCTGCAAATGATCCTATTTTCCCAAACCTAGTCGCTGCATAAAACTAATCTGCCTACAATGTAGATTTGATATTCAAAGTATACAAAATAATGCCACAAAGCGAGTGGATGTCTCCCAACAGTACAGGGAGGAGGCCAGTGACCCAGCTACTCCACCTAAAGATTTACGGCCTCTGGAACTATGCACCCCAGACTTGGCCCCTGTGTTCAGTCACAATGTCAGTCATGGACAGCTGCATTGCACAGTTAATGCCACTAAAATGTGGTCATCTTCCGACTGTCACTTTGAGGACTTCCTCTAGCCATAATTTCTGTAACTAGGACTGGCAGTTCCTACGTCTTCCTCCTTAAAGTAACTGTCTAATAAACAAGGGTTTGTTTAGTAATAAGCATTCTTCCCACGTTGAAGAAAATCCTTTTATAAATGTACGTGTCTACTTAATACAGCATTATCTTTCTATAGTTACAAATAGTAAATATAATCCACTTTCACATTTAAACTTTGTCCTCTAATAAAATATTTAAATGATAGTAGCAAATTCTTTTAAGTGCCAGGCAGGCAAATTTTAAAAATATTTATTATTGTACTTGCATCCAAATAAAAATCAAAGTTCAGAAAACCTAGCGTGTCCCTCCCATGCTTTCCTAGTTTCGCACAGCTTGTGGCACCTTTCGAGTCCTTGTTACCAATTTTGAAAAAAAAGAAACGAATCTCAGTGAGTATCTAGCCCTTCCTGTAAAGCTGCTTTCCCTCAGATCCACAGAGAAGAGAGTAAACCTTCTTGCCAAGGAGGCTGCTGATAACAGAGGATGACATAAACTTTGCTCAGTCCTCATCTGAAAACATCTCCCTTTCTGCTCATTCTGCCATCCAGGTCAAGATACAAGAAAAGCTATGGCTTCCAAATCTTTGCTTAGTTGCTACGGGCAAGGAAGGAGAGGAAGGTAGATGCCTCCCCTTGAGAAGACTAGATTAAATCAGGTAAAACAAAAATATTATGAGCAATTTCAGAATCCAATTCCAGTTCATTTCTTTACGTGAAGAAACTTCACAGAATTTTCTATTTCCATATTTCCCTATAGGGCCATGAGAGCAATAACACATCCCATCTTCAATGTATGTGTGCCATGTTCAGGCATACATGTGTGCATGTATCTAGACACATGTGTGTGCACCATGCGAATGTTTGGTAAATATAATTCTTCCTTCTGGTCTAACAGCACCTGATGTTGTTTACTATGTGAGCTCATTGACAGTTGTTCCCAGTGGTTCAGATGCCCTCACAGTCCCTAGAACATGAAGTTCCAGAAACCCATGACTGTCCTTCCCCACAGTGCCGTGAGCGAGGTGTATGTGCACCATGGCTCGCTTGTTATTTCAATGACTTATTAATCTTTATATAATTTACCAGACTCCTTTTCTTTTAAATAATAACTTTATGGTGAATATAGAATATAATACATGAATTATAATTACATGTGTGAATTACAAGTCCCATACTATCAAATTCGTCCTTTTCATGTGCACAATTCAGTGGTTTTAGGACATTCAACGTTGTTCTGCTCTTGCTATTTAATTTTACACTTGATCTTAGCCAGAAGGCAATTTTGCTAGCTAATTTTTGAACATTTTCATCCCCACACAGTGTGTGCTGGTCAGCGGTCACTGCTGCTGCTCCCTCGGGCCTTTGGAAGCCGCTGGCGAACTCTGCACATTTCAAGCTGCTCTTTGCCTATTACACCTTCACCCATATTTTCTCCAGCCCATCACCTGGAGTGTTTCACATGGGTGTTGAAGTCAGACTTACATCTCCATAAATGGAAATTACATATTAAAATCCCTGTTAAGAGAAGAAGTCTTCAGCTTCTTTCTTGAAGAATAATGTGCTGTGAAAAGATGGAGTTCCTGAGATGAAGGAATTCCCTGGAACAAATCCTCACGTAGCAGCTCACGGTGTGCTGTGCAGGTGACCTGGGCGGGAATTCAGTGCGGCAGATGCGGGTGTGTGTGGTCGGTCCCGATTCAGCCTTCGGGAGGGGTCACAGGAACGGGACCCAACCACGCACTCATTCCCAGAACCAGGCCGAGGTCTGCGACCTCCTCCCTTCGACCTGCACGTCTGCTGCCAGGTCAGGGACATCGCAAGGGACAGGTCAGAGTGGGCGGACCTGCAGGACGCCCCATCCTCACCTGCGCTCCCTGTCCACACTCGTGACCTGCCACTTAGATTCTGGTACTTTAACGTACAGAAACTGAACGCAGCAAGAATGGTGAGCATGAGGAAGAAAGCAATAATAAACACAGAAATCCTAAAAACATGAAAATGTAATCATCCATGGGTGGAGACTTGAACAAGTGAGCGACACTTCACCAAACCTCTCCTCGTTCATGACTGCCAAGGACACGGCCCGTGAGCAGGTCCGTTGGTCTTGTTCAGTTTCCCGTGTGTGTGCGTAACAGTTCACCCGCTCAGCGCGCACTCCACGTTCCAGTGATCATGGGCGGCCCCTACCTGCGCCCGCGTGCAGGGCGCCTGGGCTCACGGTCACGGCACGCGGGTCTACAGCAGCCGGTCTCAGAAGCAGGGGGCTGCACCACCACGATGGGCCAGGATCATCCTCCATGTAATGGCTCATTCCTTCAACTTCTGGAAAACCACTGACCGGAGCGAGGCCGTGTTTATCTGACTGCGCTTTCATTAGCCAAAGCTGGTACTTCGCATCCAGTTGACTGACGTCACGCACTTTGTGTCACAGCCAGCACCGTGATCCGAGGTCAGGTGGTCCCACCAGGCCTGTAATCCTGACGCTACGCCTCCCACCGAATACTCAATGCCTTCCTAGTCACGGGCTGTGCAGACTTTGGGGCAGAGATCCCATAAAACCCAAAGGCGCGTCTTTGAAAACAACAGGTTTGATTCCCCACTTTCTGCTTCCTACGGAACACTGCACAGGTAACTTTTCCACCTAGCGAACGCACCATGCGGCACCAGCTGCTGTGACATTTACACATTCTCCACATTTATCTCACCTTAAAGATACGTAGCAAGAATTCATTTACTTATGTATTCATTACATGAATATGTATTGAGCTACTGTATATAACCTGTCAGTCAATCAGTGCTAATGGCAGCAGACAACGTCAGCTGGATCTTCAAACTGCAAAACTGAAGAAGAGGGGCGAAACAGAGGCATTCAGCAGCGGGACCTGGAGCCAAGGCTTGATGGGGGGGGGGAAATGAACCGGTGGCCCCTGAGGATGCACTGGAGTCCTCCAGAAGCCCCCAGGTAGAAGCCCTGCTCAGGGGAGACATGTCCACCTGCTGCAGGCGCTTGGCCCTCTCAGTCCTAAGCACTGGGAAACAGGTGGCCACTTCAATCTTTCTACAGTAAGAGGGAGAGGAGAGATGGGCCGAGACAACATTCAGCTTTGTGCTGTAATAGGGACCAACAGCCTGCCTGGCCCGAGTGCAGAATCCTGTTACCTCTGCCGCTCGTGTGGCTGTTTCCTCTGGACATGCCCCAGAGGATGGATCAGAAAATCGACAACAACAAAACTATAGTCATGCATCTAATACAGATGAGCAAGCAAGGAGAGAAAGAAAAATTAAGCTTAGATTAAGCATCAGTCAGTCAATAAAAATACTAGGAGAGCTAAGGTAGACCATCAACAATAGCGAGCATTTAGGGAGTTTCAAGCATGGTACAACAAGGCTTCATAGAAGTGTGAAACTGAAAATATTCGATACATGTTGAAAAATAGGACAGTAACTGATGAGACAGAATCAGTTGCCCAGATGATACAGTATGGGAAATATCTAAAAGCATAGAACCAAAAATACAGAGACAGAAAACCATACTGGGAATATGACACCTGAGGGAGAAATCTGATATAATCAAGTGTGAATTTTAAGAGTTATGGAGGGACAAACAGAAGCAGATAGAAGACAGCAAATAAATTAAAACGTTTTTTTCACTTGAGCAAAAGAAAGAACTGAGCCTACAGGTCAAAATTGTTCATTACACAACTCCTACAATGTTAATGATCAAAAATTAAAGCTTGGAGAAATCCCAGAACTTCAAAGAACAAGAGAAAACACAAGCTTCCAGAGAGAAGAAACAAGTTACCTAAAAAGGAAATGGGACCAGAGCAGCCATACGCAGGTTATCAAGTGAAGGGAAGGTAAAGAGAACATCTGGAGGAGGAGGGAAGAATCAAGCGTTTCTTATACATATAATTGAAATTGATGGGAAACTCTCTAGGAAAGCAATAGAATGCTCATAAGACTGCCCAAGATCGAAGAATTATTCTTGAATCAAATGGGGGTAAATTATCAACACCGAAGAGAAAGTCTTGACATTGAGAGGAAAACTGTAAAAAGAATCTGGGAAAGTAGAAGTATTAAACTATCTCAATTAAAACTCTAAGTTAAGTTGTAGTGAAGGAGAGAAAAGAAAAAGAGGACATCTCTTTCAGGTTGTGGTGAAAAGGAGAGTGGGAAGTAAATACATCCTAAAGGCCTCCACTGTGGAGGAGGGTAGTGGGGAAAAGTATAGAGTCCTGACTTGCTCCCAAGTGTAGTGGGGAATGGGAGGGTGATTATGATGGGTAAAACAGGGATGATGACCATTAGTATAACTACAGGAAAAATGAATGCAATTTGTTCAATGCTTTAAAACTTTTTCAAAGGCTAAACAGAAAAATTGTAAAGAAACAGATATATCTATTAGTATAAATAAATAAAAACAATTGAATAAATATAAACAATGTTAAATACACATGCATATTATAAAGGAAGAAATGTATATTACATTTTTATAATAAACATATAAAATTGGAAATAAATTATAAAATAAGACCAGCATAATCTTACCTACATAGAAATTATGCAACAACAGCTCACAATAACTCTTTGATTGAAACAGAAAATGCATACCATTTATAAAAGCATAGAAAGGAACACATAATTCCAAATCCTATGCAACTAGCAAAACTGTAAGTGGAAAAAAACAGTATTCCTTGGGTGCCTTAATTATTAAAGAAACAGTTACTATGCTGAAATTGCTCATGATAAAATCATAATTTTTAACACCTTATATTGCATCTAAGTCAAACAATATCTTTTAAAATTGATGGTTTGAGGTTCTTTTAACATCTAAATTTAATCAGCCCTATCAGTTGAATAATTTCAGCATGAGTTTCCTCTTAAGGCAAAAGAAAAGATATTAATAAAATCTCAACTTAGTAGGTTATTGGATGGAAACTCAAACATTTATTAGAATGTCAAAGTCAAAATTTGGTATATTTTTAAAACCTGTATTAGTGTGAGCTGCCATAATAACATACTGAAGACCGACTGGCTAACAATAGGAATTTATTTTTTACAGTTGTATAGGATGGGAAGTTCAAAGTCAACATGCCAGCTGACTCTGTTCCCCAGTGAGGAGCCTCTTCTTGCCTTCTCACGCCATCCTTACATGGCAGAAGGATACAGAGAGCTCTGGTCTGTTAACCTTCTTATAAGGACACTAATCCTACCATAGCTGCTCCATCCTCATGACCTCATCTAAACTTTACCTCCCCAAATTCCCATTTCCAGACATCAAAACATTGGAGGTTAGGGCTTCAGCCTATGAAGCTGAGGGACACACAATTCAGCCCCTAGCAATGCTCATCATTGAACTTGTTTTCATTGCCTTCATTTAGAACTTACTCAATACATTCAATTTAAAATTAATCTGGTGTTATACTCAAGCACACTTTCGCAATATGCTTCAACGTTTTTAGAATGTTTATGTGAACACGAGGTAGCTACATTTCATTAGTTAAGGAGTAATGACAAACATGTGTCCTGCTTATAGCCCACGGACTTTGCTATCCAGGCAGCTGTTTGCCTTTAAGTACTCTTTCTTCAAAAGCTTTCTAAAAGCAGTGCACAAACTAAACACGGCCAGCTGTTGAAAGGACCCATTAAACATTAACTTCTCCAGGTCAAATTATCACAGCCATGCCGTATACATAAGAAGCTATCTCTGAGATTATTACTGTAATATTAACTATACTGCTGACAATGGACGGGAGCTTAGCAGCTAATAAACTTGCCACTCCAGCTATTACACAGGACAGTCAGTACAGTTTAACGAGAGCAATAAAATAACCAGGCCGTCATAAAAACAAGGTAAACAAATCACAAGGCGGTAACTAATTAACATGACACCTGCAGACTGTTTGCAACTCTTTATATTGCGTGATCATATGATTCTTTATGCAAAATGATTTCATATAATCCTGTATATGAAAATGCTTCTGTGAAAATAAAGACCACCCACATGAGAACAAGCAAAGGCTTTAATCAGTGCTTCCTTTTGCAGGAGAGTCGATCACCATTCTTGCGCTCAGTCAAGACTCAGGCGCAGGCAGAAGAGTGAGGGGTGCTCTGACAGTGGAAAGACATGGGGAGTCTCAGGTCTGCCTGATGGGAGAGCTGTGGCCATGTGGAAGCAGGAGGCAGGCCAGGCAGAAGTGATTGGTTAGGGGAGTATGTTTGACTTTGGTTGGTTCTAAGTCAGAAGTAGAGGCAGAAATTAGGGAAGCTGGCAGTTATTGATTACTTCCATTTGGGGCTCGTTGCTAGAGGCTGTGGTCTGGCTTCCTCAACTGGTTGCTGCAGATTTCAGAGCAGAGTTTTATCTTTGTAAGTGGTCTGGCTGTTCATTTGTGTATTCAGTCTTTCAGCTCCCACCTGACAGTGTCAAACAAATAGTGCCCCAGTAGAATTTGAATCCGTAATGGTTTTGGGCAATGTCAGAAGAAATAGATGTCTTACTTCTAGAAAATGCAATCAATCAGAACATCTCATTTTTTATAATTTTTAGAATAATACATTTTTTCTCGTTATTACTACATTTTCTGCCACCTCCTGTATTAACTAAATTATTCATCCAGCATATAATTTTAAACCCATAAAAATATATATGTAGGACTAAAATAGACCTATTTTATTTTAAAACATGTATATACATTGTGAAAATACTTTAGAACATATATCATCTTGTCTTTCTACTATATCAGAAAAAATTAAGTGCTAAAGTATGTGACAGTTGTTGATATAGAATACATTATAGGTATAGTTTTTAATTTCCCGTGAATGAGGCATCAGCATCCCCAGAAGTTCAGATCAACACAGATATTCTAGTCTATTACAAATGGTCGAACGGCCAATGTGAGGTTCGGAGTGAAAAAAGCCACCAGCACCATAGCAACATTTATTATGCCCAGTTATCAAGCCCTTATTGTCTGCCAGGATATCTGTGTATATTCACATTAAAGTTTATTTAATCTTTACAACACTTTAAATGTAATCTAAAATAAAAAGCTAAGCTATATTGACTCATTTATTCATTCAAGAAACACTTATTGAGCCTCTTTGACAACTGGCTAAAGTGGCAAAGTCAGGGGTCAAATCAAAACCTCCCTGTGGTCTTGTTCAATTGTGTCCAGCCTGCTTGTGAGCTAAGGTTCATTCAAAAGAAATAATTATTTTTATTTATAGACTCTAAACTATGGACAAGAGTGTCCCTAATAAGTTTTTCAACTGCTAAAATTCAGAGCATAAAACACATAAAAAGAAGACTCTAAGCAATAGAAGTCATACTTTGTCTTTAGTATTTTCTTCTGAGTGACATTTGTAATTTTTTCCATTTGACAAGTAATAATCATGACATGCTGCTTGAAAATGTTAAGTGAATGTCCACATGAGATATGATAATGAACAGAAGTTAGGAGTTCATAAAGTAGTAAAAAATATAGTTCATGTGATAATTTACATGTCAGCCTGCCTGGGCCACAGGACACCCACACATGTGGTCCAACATTACTTGGGGTGTTCGTTGTGAGAGTGTTTCTGGATGAGATTTGTATTTATCAGTTGACTGAGTCGACCAGATTGCCCTCCAAATATGAGTGGGCCTCGCTCAGTCAGTTAAAGGCTCGAGTAGAACTGAAAAGCTGAGCAGGGAGAATTCCACCTTCCTGACTCCAGAGCTGAAAAGTTCATTTTTTCCATCCTTTAGACTTGGATGCGGTCTCCAGTCTGCTCGCTTTTGGATGGTGACTTACACCATCAGCACTGAGTATATTTTCATGCCATTGGACTTGGATGGGGATTATGTGCGTTGACCTTCTTGTGTCCCCAGCTTGCCAATTCCTTACAAGAAATCACCCTATTGTATCTAAGTGCAGATATACACATAGTTATATAGATAGAAGCTACAGATTCTGTTTCTCTGGGGAACACTGATTAAACATCCCCATTCTCTGCTGGTGGCAGAGAATACCAGCACAGCTGTTACAGAGGGCAACTGAGTTGGAAAAAAATTATGTTTAGAAACATGCATTTCAGATGTATTTCCAATGTGTAGATCTATCATAAGAAAATAATTAAAAATGAAACTTCCGGCCAAGATGGAGGCTTAGACGGACTCGCTCGGTCTCCCTCTACAACTAGAGAGGAATACAACTACTTCAAAACAAAAGATAACTAGAAATTCCAGAAAATAAAACTACACGGAAGCCCAACGTATGAAGTTATAAACCAGCGGCGCCCTTTGGGCAGGTAAGAGCAAAAGTGGGCGGTGCTGTTTGCAGTAGCATCTGGCACAGCGGCAGGGAGAGCAGTGCTGGCTGCAGTAGAACCTCGGCAGCTCGCAACCCCAACGCTGGGGAAAGCAGCCACCGCATCGCCTTGAACAGTGAGGCCCAGAGGGCGGGAGGACGGATCCCGGTCTCCTAGCGGAATAACTGTGTGAATCCATCTTGGACCCCCGCCCCCAAAGAAAGCGCCACAGGGCTGCGAAATAGGTCGCAGACAGGCGCCGGTCGCTGATTTGTGACGAGTACATAGACACTGCCCCCTACAGCCGGCCCAAGAAAACAAAACGCATCTGTCAAAATGAGGCAGACAACTATAGAAATCCCGGTGGCACAGCTCACCAGGCAACAGATGAAGAACCTGACAGATGAACAAATAAGAAACCTGTCAGAGGCTCAGTTCAGGGCCATTGTTATCAGGTGGCTTACAGAATTCACAAAAGATCTGGAAAAAGATGAGAAAGAATTGAAAAACACTTATACTGAAAGGAACAAAACCACATACGAGACAGATGGTGAGGAAATAAAATCCAGAGTTCAAATCAACAAACCAGAACATAGAGAAGGAACAAACAGTCAACCAGTACAGAGAGAAAAAACGGGAAGCAAGGAAAATGATGAGAGGATCAGAAACCTCTGGGACAGCTATAAAAGCTCCAACATACGGATGATCGGATTACCAGAGGGCAAAGAAGAAGAACTAGAAATTGAAAAATTAAGTGAAAATATAATAAAGCAGAACTTCCCAAACTTGGGGAAGGAAATAAACTTACAGGTCCAGGAAGCACAGAGAGTTCCAAAACAACTGGACCCAGGGAGAACCACACCAAGACACATTATAATCAAAATGTCAAAAGTTAAAGATAAAGAGAGAATCTTAAAAGCAGCAAGAGAGAAGAAAAGAATCATGTACAAAGGGGTCCCAATTAGACTATCATCTGACTTCTCAAGGGAGACCCTGCAGGCAAGAAGGGACTGGCAAGAAATATTCAAAGTAATGAAAATCCAAAACCTACAACCACGAATACTTTATCCAGCGAAGCTGTCATTCAGAATAGAAGAGCAGAGAAAGTGCTTCCAGGACAAAATAAAACTGAAGGAATTCATCAGATCCAAACCACTGTTATATGAGATGGTAAAGGGACTGGTTTAGAAAAAGAAGGATCAAAACTATGAAATCTAAATTGAAAACTGCATCACAAGAAACAACAACAGAAGCTAGGGAATTGAAACAAAGGCAAACTAAACAGGCAACGAGAGTGGAAAAGAACTATAGGTATGGGGTGCATATTGGGGGGAGGTCAGCAGGGAAGGAGAAGGGGGAGAGGGAGGGAGATGGTACAGGAATTAAGAAACATCGTAGGTGGGAATGGAATAGACAGAGAGAGGTTGAGAAGAACTATATGCACAACCAATGGACATGGACTAAAAGGGGGGGGCAAGGGGAGGGAGGGGGGCCACCGGGTGGAGGGGAGCAGAGGGAAGGGAAATTGGAACAAATGTAACACTGTAATCAATAAAACACATTAAAAAAAAGAAAATAATTAAAAATAAACACAAAAATTCACCTACATCAAGATTCATTGCAATGTGACATGTGACTATGTGATTTAAATGAAGAATGGTAAATAAAATATTATAAAATAGCCAAATAATACTATACAGTTATAAATATCATGTATTAAAAGTAAGTTATATGTTAATATTTGAATACTTTTTACGTTGTTTTAATTCTCTGCATTACAGCCACTTTTGTTTGATAGCCTGTTTGTCTGTTTTTAAGATGTCACAATATTCTGCAAGAACTCTTTCAAGGGTTGTGTTCTGTCTTTTCAACCAATGAATCAGGGTTGGTTATGTGGAAAACACTTAGAAATACAAGAAATATACACAGCACTTATAATGTATGCAAAATTTACACCATTTAAAATAACATGCATTATTTATTGAAATTCATAAGTAATAAAATGAGTAAATCACACATGGGAAGAATAATCAATTACTTCATGATTGTCATTTCTTCTTATAGTGAAGGTGTTACAGAACCCCTGGGCTGCTCCAACTGAAAACAAACCCACGGGCTCTTTAGTTAGAGGTCCGATTGCCTGCCGCCAGAATTACAACTCTTAATACTTTAGTTGAGTGAAAAGAAAATTGTTTATTTAACAGTTACACATATCCTTGCCTTCCCCCTACCAAACCTAGTCAGTTTTAGGGGGGTCAGAAACACCGTTTCCCTACTTGCCAAACAAGTTCAGCTTTACCAGCGGCTGCCAATCGTCGTCGTCGGCAGCCGTCCGTCTCAAGAGACGATGGTGTAGCTTCTTAAGAGTCTATCTGCACCGCCGAGAATGGCTGTGCAGTCCGACTCGGGAGTGACACGGTATCTGTCTCCTCCCGTGTTGAATCGACATCTTGCGATGACGCTGGAGTGTCCTCTCCAGTGAAGCTGAAGCTACAGAGCCTGGGCAGGGTGATATGGAGGGTCTGCTGTTGCCCATGCAGCAGACTCCCCCTCTCTTCGCAGCTGAAGGGTCCAAGGGAAAGACGGAGTCAATACAGCTTGGCTTCAGGTGCGCCGCAGGAGTTGCCGGTGTTGACTACAATGTCAAACCGCCTTAGGGACTCCGGCTCCGGATTTTCTGTCGGGGTTTACTCCCTTAGCCTTTCCCCTGAAGAGGTATGCCGCAAGGCAGCGGAGGTTTTTTGGAATCAGAGTTTTCCTTCTCTGATGTACCCTGACTGGAAGATCGAACCAGCGACACTTAGCTCGCAGGCCGACGCTCAATCCACTGAGCCAAACCAGCCAGAAGTCCTCCATAATATTTTTAATTATACAAGTTCTCCCATAAAGAGTCACATTTTCCAAATTTTACAATTGATAAATCTTATGATAAAATTTTTAAAGCTGATATATTTTATTTAAAAAGCATAAAAGTCAGAATGGTAGGCAGGGTGGAGGGCTGCCAATCACTCAATCTGATTGGGGAGGTCCTTCCTGTGCTGTGGTGCCCTCCAGTTCTGAATGCAGAACCGCCGGGATTCTCAGCCTCCTTGCAAACTGTCTTCTTTCTGCAAACCGCGTGGATCTCCTCTCCTTCACCAGAGCACCCCTGTGAACACCTGCCAGTAAGGGAGACAGCCCCCGAGCGTGCCATCCCCCTAAAGTGTTCGCAGCTGCCTTTATATCCCTGACTGCGTCCTCTGACGCAGTGGGTGTTGCCAACAGTTCTGACCATTCACAGAACCCCACGTAGGCTCTGTGTGCTTTTTCCATACTGTCCCCTGGTTCAAGACCCCTCCCCTCTACCTGAGGCTTTGGATGCATTAAAGCCGTTTTGCATAAGAAAGACACCAGCCACCAGCCTCAGGCATGTGGAGGCATTCTGAAAGCTGCTTCCTTCTCCCCATCCCCCAGCCGCAAACTCCGGGGATTTTTGGAACACCCCTGTTTCTGTAACAAAGAGAAGGGAACAGGATTGAGAAGTATTTAAAGTGGGTTTTTCTGTATTTATTTAGTTATAGTTTTACAATATTTTCAAATACCCAAAATAAGCATACCTAAATATTATTTTTAAGAGATGGACACAAGTGCTTTTCGTATTATTAGATGTGTTTTAAAGGTATCTTATTTAAATGAAAAATAGAAATTTGGGAAAATGTGTAAGATGAACACTTGCAAACGATTATATGAAACATCAAATGTTTCTTATATATCAGTTTTCATTAGTTAGAATGTATAATAGAAAAATATTACATTCAAAGTAACTATGAACTATAATTTCTAGACATGTTTTAATAAGAATTGTGCATCACATATGACAGAATTGGTTTTTAAAAAATATGTATTTGAACAGGTAGAAAATAATTTTCAGTTGCTAAATCTTTAGCTAAATAGCCTTAATTTCAGATAAATGTTGGTGGGGATGAATTTCATGTCCCACAAAGAGCTGAAAATTCATTGGAATTATAAATACCTATATAGCTGAGATCATTAATAAGAAGACATAAGAAGGACCTCTAAATCTCAATAATTAAAAGAATGGGTTACTTATGCAAAGCTATTCCTAAAACTGCAATGGATCATGATTCTGAAGATATATAACTTTGTGTTTCTAATTATAAAAATTTCTATATGAATTCAATACAGAGTTTCCTTTTCATTACAAATAGCTGGAAGTGAAGTCAAACAAAGTAATACGGAATCAATTGACTAAACTTTAGGAAAATAATTATTTCTCCAGGATCTCTAGCTGACAATTGAAGGCAAAAGAGTTGGATGTGAATCCTCTGCATCTACCACCACCCCAGGTTGCAGGCAAACATTGAACTCTGTCGCCAACAGAGCTGAGATTGGTGGCCACAGAGCCTGCTGAAGAAATGATGTTCAGACCTCCAAGTCCCTGCAGGAACCAGCTTAGCTCCAGCAAGCGGAGTTACCCTTTTGTTTTTTAAAAATACGAGCAATCGGTATACAACACGGGGCACATGGGATGAGTATTCTCAATCAGGTTTAAGAGCATTGCAGAGATTAAAAACAGGAGCTAGTTGCAAAGCAAGAGAGGCAATCAGACTACAAGAAGGGTTCTTGGAGATAGGAAGCTTGATTGAAAATTGAGAACTCAATAACTCCACAAAGTGTATGTTTCTAAAAACTAAATCTGTGGATACCACCTATCTTCAAAATATGGAAAAATGAAAAGATAAAACACAGAGAAAAGATAAAATATATGCCTGGCAAATCTAGGCAAGCCAACACCCATTAAATAGCATATAGAAAGAAAAAAATGATATATATCAATAATTGGGCAAGTTATATATGACAAATGTTCATAGTGAAGAAAACATTTTGAGGAGACACACATCTACAAATCATGTTAGAACTTTTGACTTCCTAAGATGAAGTTGAAATGCTACAAGCTTCCTGATACACACATGTGCAAAACAGCTCAAAATAAAACAACAAGCATCAACTGTAGTTTACACAGGGAAAAGAATCACAATGTCTAGGTGGTTCTGCAATACTGCAGCTCAGCGTTAACAGAGTTAGGACAAATGGTTGCACACCCCTCAGATTTGGGAAGACAAAAAAATCTAGAGAGGCAGGTTAAGTTAGAGACTCTGAAACATGTTTCCATTTCCTTTTTGTACTATATATACCCACATAAAAATGTGGAAAACTTGACTTTTTAGCTGCTTGAACACAGAAATGCATATTAACATTTACGGAGTCTAAAAAGGTGGTGTTCTGGCACCATTTCCAATATGGGTGAGGAAGGGGGTGGGGCAGGTCTCCCCATTACCAGCAAGCTGGGTGTCCCCCAGTTCACCTCAGCTCTGACCTCGAGAGAGTCAGACCCCACCAGGTGACAGTGCAGGCCCACCAGACTGCACCGCCCTCCTTCAGGTGCCAGCTGGGGTCCTAGTTGACACCTATGTTTCTGACACATCAGCTGCAGATCCAAGTCTCTCCACAGACCCCTCTCCTTGATTAACTTGCTAGGGTGGCTTACAGAACTCAGGAAAAGTGTTCACCTACTGTGTACAAGTTCATAAAAGATATGATAAAGAACACAGGTGAACCCTCAGATGGAAGTGATGTGGGGGGCCAGGTAGAGGGGGTTACTGATCCTCCTTGCCCACTCCTCCAGGTAAGTCCCTCTGCCTGTCCCCTTATGTGTCCTCCAACCTGGCAGCTCTCAGAACGCTGTACCATGGGGGTATTTAGGGAGGCTTCATCACATGGGCATGACCCATTGCTCTACCTCTGGTGACCAGCCCCACCAAGGGGCCACCTAGAGTCCCCTCATTGGAACAGGAGACACTCCTATCACGCAGGAAATGAGCAGGGTTTCAGCAGTCATGTGTCAGGAACCAGGGGCAGACGGCAAATATTAGAACAAGAGATGCTCCAATACTCTCATCACGTAGGGACCATACGAAGGGGTTAGCTGCTCTGTGCCAAAAACAGACACGAATACTGAATATATGTTTCTTATCATGAATCATACTCTCTGTTCTGGGTGAGCATTGTGGCTGCTCTGCCTTCAGGGAGCATCGGGGTAGATGGGACAGCCCTGCAAAAGCAGTGAGAGCACAATGAGGACAGCAGCCTCTCCAGGTGGCACAGGAGGCCACTTGGAAGGGGCCCTGCACAGCCAGGTAGGAGGGACTACTACTCAGGATCTGTCCTAAGGGACAGCGGAGCTAACCAATCCCAAGACAGGAGAGAACAATGCAGGCAGGAGGCAAGCATGGAGTGTCATGTGGGCGGAGAAGCCCAACCACAGCTGAACAAGGCCCCACATTCACAGCGTGACTCGTCATCCTTAGACAGACTTCTGGCCGCAGAAGGTAGCTGGGCCCAAACCCTAGAGGCCTGGTAAGTCTGTGCAAAATCTCCTGAAGCAGGTTCTATAGGGCATAGCTTTTCAATCTTTTGAAGTAGAATAACCAGTTCCAACAGTAGCTACCTGGAGGTCCAGGATGTGAAAACATGAAAAATAGACCCTCATCAGGACAATGACAGGAGCCACAGCTGGCAACATCGACTTACATAGTCTGGCATTAAGTGCAACGAGGCCTTCCAAGAATCTCTGAAACCTGAACGCCAGTATGTAACGTATTCCTAAATGTGATTTTAGGTGCTCCTTAGCCAAAAAAAAATCTTAACTCATAGAGATTTTATTTTTTGCAGTCACTTAATTTTTATTGGGTAGAAGTGGCACAAGAAGCATCGCTCTGGGACCCGGACAGACAGAGGGGCCTGAGCAGCCGCAGCCCCAGGCATGGGTCAGGAAGCCAACAGCCCATTCAGGGCGCCCCCAGGTCAGGCACCGGTGACCTCCTCGTAGCTGCTTAATGCTTATCAGTGATGGGGCGGGGCTTCTTCCAGGAAACAATGTGTTTCTGTGGATCCAAAATTTTTCATTAGCAACTAAGAAAATCAGAATGTTTAAAATGAAGAAATAACTAGAAGGCATGGGGGCTCACAGAATTGACAATGGATGGAAAACCACTTATAAAATGCACAGGAACCAAGGAAACCCTCGTGTTCCCAGACCAGGAAGCATGGCAGGAAGTATCCTCTGCCATGGGGGCCTCCTCTCTCTGGGCCCTCCAATGCTGAATTCGGTCTCATCTGACTTTAGTAAATATATTTTGTATATTTTACATAAAGTGAGACAGAGAGCTGGGACTTCAAGTTTTTAGAAGTGATAGTATACTATTTTATTCTTTCTTGCTCATAAATGGTTTGGTGTGTGGTAGAAATCAGTCCAAGACTCGCCTTCATTTTAACACCTTCTAAGGTGGCACAGTTGGGGGGCAGAAAACCTATAGACCTGAGCTAGCTCTAAACGTTAAAGAGTGCCCATATCCATCAAAAGGAAGTGAGAATTCAGAATAATCTGGTCAATGAGGATAATTTGCAACAGGACTATGACTGGGTCATGCACTTAGCCTGCACCAGTTGTAAAGTATTTAACAAAGATAGGTCACTGGGGAGACACCAGTTAGAGGGCCCCCCTCCTCCGTTCTCATCTTGCTCAGAAGAGATGGAATCAAGTGAGAGACAAAACATATGGTGGAAATAATATAGCAAGTTTATTTATGAAATACACTTGAGCACAAAGCTGCAAGAGGGCACCCAGCTAGTCTGAGTGCCCCACTTATTGGGATTTCAGGGGTTTTATGCTTGTAGACAGCTTCTAGGTTCTTTCTCCTGCCTTCTCTGGACTTTGGGATTAACATACAGTTTCAAAGGCTTCCTTTCTTAGATAGTGAAAGTAGTACACACAGTATTTCAAAGGCTCCCCTCCTCCTGTGCTATCATAGCCTCTCTCGTGATGTTTAGATCACCTGGCACTCTTATCTGACCAGAGTCATGAATGCTGAATTGATGGGCAAGACATGTCTCCCTTCCCCTCCCTGTCTTGGTTTGCTATCTATTCTTCCTAATAAATACCAGTGAAAATTCTGGGATTTTTTTTTTAGTGATTGTCAGGGCAGCTTTGCTCTGAGAAATCACCCAGAAACCACTGTGGGCTCAGGCAACGGGTTTATTGAGGGGGAAAAGGAGAAGAGGGTGGAGGGACGAGGCAATTCCTAGACCATATTTAGGGCCTATAGGAGCAAGGGGAATTAGGAGCAAGGGGGATGGGGAATGGGGACTCCCAGTCCACCTATGGGCCCATAGGAATCACCCGCCTGGACTTCTTCAGGCTCCTTTTTATACATTTGGATGAGGGTGAGTTTGCTTATCAACATATTCAGTAGATCATTTGCATCTTATTGCTTTCCCCCACAAGGTTAGTTAACATATCAGGCTAGGTCCATGAACATTTTCTCTGGGAACAGGCTAAACCCATTGGCATTCCTCTGGGAAGCCCCTAGGACCGGGTTGATTTGCATATGGTTGATTTGCATATGTCAAAAGTCCAGATGTGCATTCTAGTTGCCTCCATATTCTGACAGTGATATACGGTTTTTTGTTTTGTCTTACAGCACTAAATACTTTGGGTGAAGAACAGATCTACGTTTTGCTGCTGATGAAAAGGTTCTTGTAGAAACACGAGTTCACTGGCACAACACGGCACCTGTTCTAACTGGGGAGGTTATAGTGGCCCTGATTTGCAGCTGTTGGCTGGACTCTTAATCCCATGCCAACTTTACGGGGTTAAAATAAATTTTATGAAAACGCATTAGGTTGTTTAAAAATATATAGCACGTTAAAGCTGATTTAAACTAAAATTGTGATTGAGTATTTGCAGCATCCCTAAAGCACCTGTAACAACAGTTTGAAAACTGCCCTGTAGGTGAAGGGAAAATACCCAAGACTTTAAGGAAGGAAATGTACATCAGACTGACATCAGAAAGACGTGTCCAGCACCTGCAGGAAGAACAAATCTGAGAGAAGACTGAACACACACAGCCCATGAAGGAAGGAATCAGAAGCAGAGCCATGATGAGAGGAATGGAGCAAAAGCTCATTGGAAAGCTTGTTTAGAAAGGAAACTGCAAGGATGAACTCACTCTCGCGTGTTTTGTTCTCATTTGTCCTCTCTCCAAAAAGCCATTAGATTAGCTGATGCTTCCATTGGAACTGGTTGCATAGTCATGGTAAGGATCATAGACTTCTGTCTCAACCCCAGATCCGGAACTTATTAGCTCTGACAGTGGGCAAAGTGCTTAACCTCTTGCCCCTCCGTTTCCTCACCTGTAAAATGGGAACCATAATTTCTACCTCACAGGTTTAATAGCAGAGGAAGAACACAGGCACCTGTGCGCGAGTGTTAGCGCAGGGCCTGCCTAAGCACACAACGTGGTTATGTTCTCCTCAAGGAAAGGGCGGTTCAGCTAGTATCGGACAATAAAAGCAGAAACGGAATGTCAGTAGTCAAGATGGAACTTTTAAGGGTGCGGGGATTAAGCGGCATCTTCTCATGGGCTCCAGGCTATTTAAGAGAGAGGAAGGGAAATGAGTTAAGAATGTTATTTCTGCTTTGTCTTACCTGAGTCAGTCTATTTTTCCCAAGTGCATTTGTATGGAGACCAGAGACCTCAGAGGCAAAACTAAAATAAAATGATGAAAAGAGAGATGATGTGGAAGATGAATTAGCTATGCCAACATGTAATCCTTTACAAATTGAAAAAGAAATTTTTCCCTTACTGGCAAGTCAGCTTGGGCTTGCAGGATAGAGAAGGAAACGTGAGTGGCTGTTGTTTTGCTGTTGGACCAAAGACCCCCATGCTTCCCGTGCGTCCCGCACTCCGTGAGTGCTACTGCCCCGCGCAGGGTGAGGCCTGACCGCCAAGAGCCAGTGTCCCTCAGCAGGACTGAGAATGACCTGAAGTATCCACCTGTCCAAGCATACTCCCCTGAGACTTCTCTGGTGTCCTGTGGCCATAATGCCCAGGCAGCGCACAGCGGAAGCTGGATTGGAGCAAAGTGAGGACTCTGCCCCGGAGATCTGTTTTTCTCTGCTCCAGAAGTTTCTCCATGGCACCGCAGACCATTTCCACTAGAACAGATGGGACTGCTCCTGTTCATAATCACGGACACCCCATCACCTCAAAGGAACACAGGCTCAATTTTTGACCATTTTATTACCTTAATTTTAATCATAAAATAACATTCTTGTCACATAATATAATGATAAATTGTGCTGACTTTGAATATCACGCATAAACACACACACACACACACACACACACACACACAAAACCAGACAATCTAGGTTTTGCTTTTCGTTTCTGTTTTCCTGACATAAGTGATAAACTTTCACTACTTTTTAAAAGTTTATCTCAGTGATGGATTCTATAAAAACAATTCACCCTGGCTGCTGTGGCTCAGTGGATTGAGTGTTGGCCTGCGAGCCAAGTGTCACTGGTTCGATTCCCAGTCAGGGTACATGACTAGGTTGCATGTCAGGTCCCCAGTTGGGGGCGCGAGTGAGAGGCAACCACAAGTGATGTTTCTCTCCCTCTCTTTCTCCTTTTCCCTCTCTCTAAAAATAAAATAAATAAACAAATAAATAAATAAACTATTAATAAAAAAACAATTCATCAAGAAACTCAACATAATGTCATTGTGACAGAATGGCACTGAGCCTTAGTATTATCTCTAAAACATACTCAACTGCTTTTGTGTTAGTTATAACCTAACACAAAACCCAGCACAACCAGCTGCCCCATGCTTCTGTCTTTTCAGGGCACCACCTCAGTCGACCTTGGCCTTCCCACGCCAGCAACCCTGGGTGTCTTTACACAGGTCACCATGGAGGAGAATAAAGTTGGCCCTGCAGCCATCTTTGGTTGATCTGAGATGGCTGAAAACGACAGATAAAGGACTTTTCTCCACTAAAATACCAAGAAGTCCACGCACAGAGAGCCAGTTTTCCACTGAGATTGCAGAGCCTGCTTGTCCATGTTTAAGGGCTATTCTAAATATAATTCCAGTTTCACTCGGTTGTAATTTCATTCAACAAACACGCAGTGAAAGCACCACATGTGAGAAGTCCTCTTCCCGGCATCGCAGATGCAGCAATGGCCATCAGAGGCAAAGGCCTGTATGTATAAAACGACTCGAGGAGATACACGTACAGAGAGGAATAGAGCAGAGAAGGGGACCAGGAACATAGGCAGAGGGGCTGTCCTGGGACATGTGACCTTGGAAGACCCATTTGACCAGGAACCTGGGCATCGTCTCTCCTGCAGAGGCAGCAGTGCTGGAGGAAGAGCAGGGAGGCCAGTGTGGCCCGAGGGGCGTGAGCTGAGAGACGTGGGCTGAGGGACAAGTGCAGAGAGCTCTGAGCGAGAGAAGAGGGCAGGGGGGAGGCTGGAGGAGAGGCGGACTGGGAAAGGTCACCGGGTCATTTTGGAGCATCTTAGGACCAAGGTAGCCATCAGCACCCCAGTGCAATGGTAAGCGGACTTCTGGAGTTCAGGGACAATACCTGGAGGGAGAGCCATGATGGGCGTCATGCGGGAGCCTGAGCATCCAGAACAGACAGAGATAGAAACTCTTCTTTCTGCAGAGAGGAAAAAATGGTCCTACGAGGCAGAAAGCAGGCATCACAAGGCTCTAAATCACCTCTGCGAAAGCAATGGGAGCATTTAAAGGTCTAGGGAAGGGGGCACCGTAGCCCTAACGTGGAGAAGGCAGTATGTTTGTTACGGTCATAGCCTCTCCTCTTCGCATCCCAGTGTCCTCTTAAAGACAGCAGCGACAGCAGCACCTCATTCTTCAGTGAGACCTGAGCGACATTAGGTGTATCTCTGTCCCATCTGGGGGTGCTGCAGAGGCATGATGCAGTAAGCAAAGGATGCTAAGCACCCGTGAGCACTCCAGCTAGAGCTAGACCCACCACTTACAGACCACACGTCGGAGGGCTTGTGCAGGGAGAAAGGCGGGAAGACCCAGCTCTCCAGAATGGAGGAGTGGACGTCTAGGCTTCCTGGTGGCCCATGGTTAGCACTAATGTCCTTAGGGATGGAAAATACGGACTGCTTTTACTGCTGCTACAATAAAGACGGTAAGTAAGTGTTCATGGATCCTTTCCCTTTGTTTTAAAGACCAGAAAATCTTTCAAGAGTCTAAAAAATTAAGAAGTCTAACGTCCATTAGTGGAGTAAATTTTATAATGTATCATCATCAAAATAATGTTTCTTCTCAGGAACTGACCCCAAATTTAGAATTGTTCAGAGGAATCTAGAATGTAATCTACAGCAATGAAGTCAGGATTTACACATTTTATGAAGATAAAGCCACACTGTATTGATTGTAGTTTATTGTTTTGATCATCTTTGGATAAGAATTGGGAAAGAATAAAAAGGCCCATGAAATGGGACCCTGTTATCAGACTCAACTGATCCCAGAGTAGTTCTTAACTTGCTGAGGATCAAAGACTATTCAAAATCAGATAAAGCCACAGACACATAAGAAAACCCCATGCAACCAAGTGCTTCACATATATATATAAAGAGAGAGAAGCTGACATTTTCCCAAGGCTCACAGTCATTTTCCCAGCGAGACATGCAGGCGCCTTATTTCCTAAAGATGTTTAGCTGGTGGGGAGCAAATCAGAATGACATGGGGCCTTGGTCCCAGCTCAGAGTGTCCTCCCCGTGCCTTCCTGGGGCAGAGAGGAGGTCATATCAGAGTTTGTAAACCTGCCACAAAACTGGGAGTCACAAAACCGAGAGTCCTCTCTCAACTGAGTCTCCTAAGCCTGAGCAGCGACCTGTGTTTCAGGACAAAGGAATTGTTCTCTGCACGTCTTGAAAGGAAAAGTGCCCAGTAGCGATGTTCAGGAGATGCCACTGTGGCTCTCAGGCAGCAGCAGCGGGCGCTGCTGTGGGTTGGCCACACGCGGCCGTGGAATCAGTGACATGATCTTTGCTCAGCTGCCACAGCCTGTCCCCACAGAGTGAAAGTCTGCTGTAAAAGCAACAAGCCTTGTGGAAATGGCAAAAGCAAAAAAGGAGGCCCTTTCATTGTGGGTTGGGAACTTCAGGCCACTCCACTCAGGTGAAGTAATGCCTAGCACACCTTACAGAGAATGTTTGGATTCTTAAAACTTCTAGAATGTGACTTGCTCTTCTCTGCAGCCCTAAGTCGTGTGCTTTCAAACCAGACGCACCCCATGCAGTCTGGATGCATCTCTGTAGCTCCTCATTTAAAGATGGTAAGGCAGACCTCATTTGGAACAGTGGCTGCAGCCGTGGGGACCACAGAAGTGGGGTTTTACAGTGGGGCAGAGGGGTAGGGCACAGCTCTGGACACAGCTGGGGCAGGAGGGGGTTTGTAGTAGGGGAGCAAGGTGGGCCTCCATGGGCCGTGAATTACTAAGAGGAAACGTCAGGAATCAAGGGGTCTGGCTGCCTGCCTAGCCACAGAAGTTAGGTGCATTATGGTTGAGACAGAGAGGAAACTAAACCAATGTATCAGATATAGAACTAAGTGTGGGAGCTAGCCCCACAGATGTTATGTAGATCAAAATTAAGTTGATTTCCTAAATTTAAATGACTCTAGCCACTTTGGGCCTAAATGAGATATCTGAGGGGGAACTCAGACAGCTCTCGGGGAGAGGGCACCTCAGATCTTTCAATACTTAGCAGACTGTCAGTGCTTAAATCATTAGAAACCACGTTCTTCAAGGCTTAGCAAAGGTAATATTCATGAATATGAGCCTGAAATTTGTCTAAGAAGATGCATTATACATTTTTCTGAGGAACATAAAAAATAGCAGAAAAGCAACTGTTTTAATATTTAAAATTATTATTCTTGATACATTTTTCCTTAGGGAGACATATCTATCAAAGAATAAATATTAAGAGAAGCAAGGAATAAATTATTCCCAAATTGTACAAGTTATGTTCAAAACTTGGAAATTGACAGATTTTTATTTTCTGAGTCAGTGTTGAAGCAATTTTAAAGCCATGCTTGAAATGTAATTACAGTCCTACACTGTTGATGTGAAGACTGTGTGCTAATGGGAACTTAACAAATGCTGTGTAATACAAACAATGACACTCGTAAACATGCGTGGTTTTGATCACTCCTCAAGGTTATCATATACAATCTGTGCATGACAGCTAGCACAGAACCTCAGACGGTTACATATGCTTCAGTCTGTGGCTTCTCAGCTCGGTTGTCCATCATCACGTCAAGCGAAGACAGCGTGAACTTGCTAAGCTGATGAAACTGTGAATGCTGCATAATTAGGTAGAAGGAAGGTGTCTGTTTGAGAAGGAAAATAAGCATCCAGGAAGTCCCCCTCTACAGGGGTAAGGAGGCATGACAAATATTTCTTACCCTGTTTCCTGACATCTCCAAGAACCTACTGTGGCTTTTGTTGGTGGCATTGAGCGGGGCACTCCCACATAATCCTGCTGGCTGGTCAGAGGCAAAAGCTGTTCTCCATGCCCACGAGAAGGACACCTCCAGAGCCGGGGGTCAATTATTTCCCCGAGGTTATGCAAGGCAAGTGACAATGCGGGGAAGTAAACTCAAAAATATTCTGACCTTTCTCCAGGGCCATGCTGCCTTCCCCTTGGGATTTGCAAGACAGAGGAGGAGGAGCCAGTCACCTTGGCTCACCCAGACTAGGTCAGACCTCCAGCCTGGAGTGTCCCCTGCGGGGTTTCCACGCACTGCCTCCCCCTCCTACACTCCGGTGATTCCTAAAGTAGGCTTGTAGGCGCTGAAAGGGCTGGAAAAGACCAGGCTAAGAATGAAAGTGAAGGATGCTAGCCTACCTCAAGGTTTCCCAAGGGGGAGATTCCAGTTCAACAGGAGAAGGAAAAGTTTGAAGTGTGCGCAGGAGCCAAGCAACCGAATGGATGGCTACCGAGCTCTACAGGCAGAAATTATAGCAGCTTGGGAGACACGTGAAAAATTCACGTTGTTGGAAGTAAATGCCCGTGGAAGTAAATGCTCTGTCTTTCAAATTCTGTCCCTTCCAGCATAAATCCTTAGCAGACTTCTCTCTATCTCTGGAAGAGGTCCATTTCTCCAAGAGTTAGGCTTGGGGCCTCACTGAATCCCCTGCCCCATGTGGCATTTGACCAGCCTTCTGAGAATTATTCTAGTTTATTCACATTCCCGTTAACTAAATTATGCTGGATGAAAAATTAAAAAAAACTAAAATGGATGACTATGCTGCCTTAATACAAAGAAAGAAAAGCACTCACCTGCACATTGTTCTTCTCTTGGAAAAGGCAATTAGCCACACTTTAGAACATTTCAAATTTAGTCAGAATGTCAATGATCCTAACATTTTAATACTTAGGAGGATGAACCTAGTAAGATTCACTCATTTTGGAACCTGAGATCCATTCATCTACATGTACAAATGAGTCAGTCACTTATAACTGACGCCTATTCACACAATCCCTGTGCAGGTGGCTCTGCCCTCCGCTGTCCCCGTGCAGGCGGCTCTGCCCTCCGCTGTCCCGTGCAGGCGGCTCTGCCCTCCGCTGTCCCCGTGCAGGCGGCTCTGCCCTCCGCTGTCCCCGTGCAGGCGGCTCTGCCCTCCGCTGTCCCCGTGCAGGCGGCTCTGCCCTCCGCTGTCCCCGTGCAGGCGGCTCTGCCCTCCGCTGTCCCCGTGCAGGTGGCTCTGCCCTCCGCTGTAAGCGTATTTGATGTGTACATCAGCCACACTGTGCTTTGCTGCCCACAGCTGAACAGATGAGGTTGCAAATCTATCTTCCAAACAATCCCTGATTTAAAACAATTTTTAAAACTTTTTATATCAATTTTTTGAACAGATAGCATTAGCGTGCCAAGTGTTTAAGGAATTAATTGTTCTTAAAAACAATTTCTGCAAATGGTATTTTCTTCCATACCCCAAAGGCAGCGTGGATGGGTTGGTGAGGGGCTGTGGCCACCAGACCAGGTGCTTTGCCACCACTTCTGCATCCTGCTCAGAAGTGCCTGACATGCAAACGTCCGTCCCCTTTGACCCAAATACCTCACTCCTGGCATGGCTGATCTCAGGTGCCAGTCCTTACTGGGGGTCGGGATTTAACACTGTTCTGAATATAAATGAATCTCTCGTTGGTAGGGATGTGTCTGCATTGCAGCCGCTGCTCTTTGGCGACCAGAACCAGGGCTCTGCTCCTTCCATCACGTTTCTGAGATGGAGCTGAAGTCTCTTCCTGCCTCTCGGGAACCCACGCTGGGAACTCAGGAGAGATGACGCAGCTTACTTACCCGCTGCACGTTCGCGACCCTCAGAGACAGAGCCGCAGCCCTTCTGTGGGCCGCGTGAGCGAGCGTCCCTGAGGGTGCCTGATGTTCTGAAAGGGTCGCCTTTAAGCCCAACTTTACTGCCAGTGTTTTATTATCACAGCAATGTCCACTTCAAAAGTAATGATTACAATAATTATTTGCATTTTTCTCATTTCCTTCCAAGTGGCTTGTTCACATCCACCTGGCAGAGCCCGACTCTTACGTCCCTGGCCCCGCAGAGATATATGTGGATGGGAACAGCGCAGGGCAGGCTTTCATCTGCTGGAAGATAGAGTTAATCTTACCCCGAGGACCCTGGAATCAACAGCTCATCCCCACTGGTGGTGGTCACGGTCACAATGACAACCCGGGTTTACCTCCTTCCTGCCTCACTCCGCTGTCCCTAGTCCTGCTCCCTGGGATGCTATTCCCGAGTCAGCCATCTGCACGTAACTTCTTTCTCTCAAGCTCTGCTTCAGGTAGAACCCATAATAAGAAGTCTGTAGCTTCTGTCTCGTTATCTCTCTCTGTCAGTCTGTCTAATTATCTTTCTCTCTGGTCACCCATCCTTCTGAAGACCTTAAAAGTTAGACCCAAATAGATAAAACGAGAGAAAGCATAGATCAATGGGTAATTAGTGTTTTATACCAATTAATGCCAAGGCATAAGCACTTTTAATATTTTGGGCATAACTTTCCAGAATTTTCTTTGGATATTTAAATATTTATGCACCTATAATGTATTGTTACACACACATGCGTATATAGAGGGGGCTCTGTTTTTCATTTAAACTTAACATGGCTATTTCTGCATTTCAATAACTCTAGGTAAACAATGTGTTTTCATAGCTGCATGGAAATACTGCAATATTTAGGTGGTTGTGCTCAGATTCGAAAAAAAAATCTTATTGATAAATATTTAGTTTACATTTATCTTTTTTACTCATAAAACATTATTATCAGGGGCTTCCCTTTTACATGTATCCTTGCGTAATTAAACAATTTATTTTGTTAATATAAATTTCTGTGTGAGCCGTATCCAGTTTTTACAAAGAACTTGTGCTGATTGAAATTCCTTCCACAGTAGTTACGCACTGTTTAATCACACCCCCACAGGAAAGTGATGACATTATTGATCTTCTGAGGTTTTCTGACACTCAATATGCACACGTACACAATTTTAGATAATCGAGGAATATATATAAATTTATGATTTAATTCACATTTGTTTGATTGTTATGGAAGCATGGCAAGTCTTCACGTTGGGGCATCTCTGTGTGTGTTCTTTTGACTTGCTCGTGCATGGCCTTATCTGGTAACCCACAATGAGCTCTTACTACAGGTTTACTGAATACGGATAGTATGTTAGGAGCTGCAGGGACCATTGTGAATATAAAGCATGGCCCTTCTCTCTGGTGCCTCAAGTCCAGCAAAGAAGATAACCAGGGACAATTCCAGCTAGGACCTGGACTCGAGATGATTCTCTGGCAGAAAAAGTGTGGAGATGCCCAGGGCATCAGGGAAGAATCCCAAGTGGAGCAAGGCTTAGATGCAGATTGAGGGGGAGATGAGACTCAGCCATGCTGAGAGGCAGAAGAACTTCTCATGGAGAGAGATGAGGCATGAAGCCTGGGAAAGTGTATCCTGTTCAACATGGAAATCTTTTGTCAAATGGGTGTGTGTGTGTGTGTATATATATATATATTATACATTATATCTTATATGCATTATACATATAATACATATATATTGCTCAAACAGCTTTTTTAGATCATGTTCTGTTTTTAGCCATTTTACCTAATGGAAACTTTAATAATCATATTGTACAACACTTTCCCTTATAATTTTAATATTTGTCACCAGGTCTAGATAGTCTGTTGCAATCATAAAGGTGTGTTATTATTTGTTTATGTTGCCTTCAAGTATTTCAATTTTTTAATTTTTGCTTTTAAACTTCCTTTTTTAAAAACCTAGATTGTATTTGGTTGTAGAATATGACAGAGATATCTGTTTTCTGATGACTTTATAATTGTTTTTGTCACAGAGGTTGACATTACCCAGGATATTGCCTTAACTAACCACAGAACTCTTTTAAAAATTTTATTGTTATTATTTATTTATTTATTCATCCTCACCCAGGGACAAGCTTATTTATTTTAGAGAAGGGGGAAGGGAAGGAGAGAGAAAGGGAGAGAAACATCGATGTAAGAGAGTAACATTGACCGTTTGCCTCTCTTAGGCACCCTGACCAGGGACCAAACCTGTAACCTTTTGGTTTATGGGACGACGTTCCAACAGAGTCACAGCAGCCAGGGCTTTTAATTTATTTTTAAATTAAAGTTTGCACTCAGTAATATTTTATATTAGTTTCAGGAATACAGCATAGTTGTTACACGATGACAGTATATAATTTACAAAGTGATTCCCTCAATAGTTCAAGTGCACACCTGGCACCATGCATAATTGCTACAATGTCACTGGACACATTCCCCATGCTGTATGTTGTGCATCCCCACGGCTGTTTTGCCGCTACCAATTTGTACTCCTTAAACTCTTCATTTTTTTCCTACACCCACCCCCCCCAATACTCATCCTCTCTGGTAAGCATCAGTTTGTTCTGTGCACCTATGAATCTGTTTATGTTTTGTGTGTTCATTTATTTTGTTTTTGAGATTCCACATAAAAGTAAAACCATATGGTATTTGTCTTTTTGTGCCTGACTTATTTCACCCAGCATAATACCCTCTAGGTCCATCTATGTTGTCACAAGTGCTAACATTCCATCATTTTTTATGGCTGAGTAATATTCCATTGTACATATGTAGCACATCTGTATGCAATCATCTATCGATAAGCACTTAGGTTGCTGCCATATCGTGGCTATTGTAAATAACATTGATATGAATAAAGTGGTGCATATATTTTTGAGTTAGTGTTTTGGGTTTCTTCAGATATATACCCAGAAGTATAAATGCCGGGTTACAAGACAGTTCCATTCTTTGAAGAACCTCTGTACTGTTTTCCATAGTGTCTACACAAGTTTGCAAACCCAGCAGCAGTGCACAGGCTCCCTTTTCTCCACATCCTCGCACACCTGTTGTTTGTTGACGTATTAATGACAGTCGTTCTGACAGGTGTGAGGTGGTATCCATTGTCGTTTTAATTGTTATTTCTCTGATGATTAGTGGTGTTGAGCATCTTTTCACATGTTTGTTTGCTATCAGTATCTCCTCTTTGGATCTATTCAGGTCCTCTGATTGTTTTTAATTGGATTTCTTTTCTTTTTTTTTTACCGGTGAGCTGTATGAGTTCTGCGTGCATTTTGGATATTCAACACTAACCAACTGTATCATTGGTGAAAATCTTCCATTCAATAGGTTGTTTTTTCATTTTGGTTGGTGGTTCCCTTTCCTGTGCAAAAATGTTTTTAAATGATGTAGTTCCATGTGTTTATTTTTCCTTTTCTTTCCCTTGCCCAAGGAAATATATCAGAAAAAATATAGTGCTAAGAAAAATGTCAGTATTTACTGACTATTTTTCTTCTAAGAGTTTTGTCTTGAATATTACATTTAATTCTTCAATGCATTTTGAATTTATTATTTTATATGGTATAAGAAGGTGGTCTAGTTTTATTTTTTTACATATACCTGTTCAAATTCAAAAGTACCATTTATTGAATAGATTATATTTACTTCATTCTACGTTCTTTCCTCCTTTGTCATAAGTTAATTGTCTATATACGTATGGGTTTATTTCTGGGCTCTCTTTTTTGTTCTATTAATTTTTGTGTGTTTTAATGCTAGTATCATGCATATTTGATATCAGGTAGCGTGATGGTTCCAACTTTGTTCTTTCTCAAGATTGCTGAGGCTATTCAGGGTCTTTTGTGGTTCCACACAAATTTTTGGAGTATTCTATTTTTGTGAAAAATATCATTGGTATTTTGATAAGAATTGCATTGAATCTATAGACTGCTTTGGGTAGTATGGACATTTAAACAATGTTACTTCCTCCTCTCCTTAACCACATTATATGCTTCCATTTATGTATCTTTAATTTCTTTCTTAAATGTCTTATAATTTTTCAAGTATAGATCATTTACCTACTTGGTTATATTTTTTCCTAGGTATTTTTATGACGCAAATGCAAATAGTTTGTCTTTCTGATAGTTCATTATTGGTGTATACAAATGCAACATATTTCTGAATATTAATGCTGTATCCTGCTATTTTACTACATTCTTTTATCAGTTTTAGTAATTTTTTTAGTGGACTCTTTAGGGTTCTTTATATACAGTATCATGTCATCTGCAAATAATGACAGTTTTACTTCTTCTTTTCCGATCTGGGTGCTTTTTATTTCTTCTTCTTGTCTGATTGCTGTGGGTAGGATTTCCAATACAATGCTGAATAAGAGTAGTGAAAAAAAAAGTGGCAAAAGTGGACATCACTGTCTTGTTCCTGATCTTAAGGAACTGCTTTAACTCTTTCCCTATTGAGTGTGATGTTAGCAGTGGGTTTGTCTTAATGCGGCCTTAATTATGTTGAGGTGTTACCTCTAATCCCACTTTGCTGATCAGACAGTTGATCAGACTGTCTGATCTTTTAAACATATTGCTGAATTCATTGTGCTAATGTTTTGTTGAGGATTTTTGCATCTATTATCATCAGGGACAGTAATGTGTAATTTTCTTTATTTAATATTTTTGTCAGACTTTGAAATCAGGATAATGCTGGTCTCAAGAAATGAGCTTAGGAGTCTTCTTCCCTCTTGAATGTTTGAAATAATTTGAGAGGGATGGGAATTAGTTCTTCCTTTATCATTTGGTAAAAATCACATGTAAAACCATACTTTCCAGGACTTTTGTTTGTTGGAAGTTTTTTGATTACTGAATCATTTCTGTTGGTTGTGAGAAATCTATTTAGATTTTCTATTTCTTTTTTATTTAGTCTTAGAAGCTTGTGTTTTTAGGAACTCAACCATTTCTTCCAGTTTGTCCAAATTGTTGGCATATAATTGTTTGTAATAATTTCTTACTGTTCTTTGTATTTCTGTGGTGTAAGTTGTCAATTCTCCTCTTTCAAATCTGATTTTAATTTATTTATTATATTTGGATCCTCTCTTTTTTATTTCATGAATCTGTTTAAAGGTTGGTCAATATTGTTTATCTTTTTAAAGAACCAGCCCTTGGTTTCATTGATTATTTGTATTGTTTCTTTAATATATTTTAAAAGTTCTTTTCCTTGATCTTTTTTCTTTCTCCTGCACACTTTGGCCTTTGTTTTCTATTAATTTTCTAGTTTATTTAGTGTAAGGTTAGATTGTTTACCTGAGATGTCCCTTGTTTCTTGAGGTATACCCATATAGCTATGAATTTCCCTCTTAGGATTGCTTTTCATGTGCCCCATAGATTTTGAGTTTTCATTTTCATTTGTCATAGTGTGTCTTTTTATGATCTTCTTTTTCTTAAGTAAGTCTCTTTGAAATTTCATATAATAATGGTTTGTGGATGATGAACTCCTTTAGCTTTACCTTGTCTGGGAAGCAGTTTATCTGCCCGTCCATTCTAAATTATAGCTTTGCTGGATAGAGTAATCTTGGTTGTAGGACCTTGCTTTTCATCAGTTTGAATACTTCTTGCCAGCCCCTTCTTTTTTGCAGTTTCCTTTGAGAAGTCAACTGATAGTCTTATAGGCACCCCTTTGTAGGTAACTCTCTGCTTTTCTCTTGCTGCTTTTAAGATTCTCTCTTTATCTTTAACTTTGCATTTTAATTATGATATGTCTTGGTATGGTCCTTTTTGGGTCTAGCTTGTTTGGGACTCTCTGTGCTTCCTGGACTTGTATCTTTATTTCCTTTGCCAAATTTAGGGAATTTTCCTTCTTTATTTTCTCACATACGTTTTCAATTTTTTGCTCTTCCTTTTCTTCTTCTGGTACCCCTATGGTTTGAATGTTGGCACATTTAAAGTTGTCCCAGAGGTTCCCAAGCCTCTCCTCATTTTTTCAATTCTTGTTTCCTCATTATGTAGTGGTAGACTGTTTTTTTCTGCCATATGTTCCAAGTCATTGAGTTGAACCCCGGTTTCCTTCCTTTCACCATTGGTTCTGTGTGGACTTTCCTTTGTTTCATTGAGCATAGCCTTCACTTCTTCCCTTATGTGTACTTAAGCATATCTGTCAAGTCTGTGATCATCTTTATCACCAGTGTTTTGAACTCGGAGTTTGTTAGGTTGCTATCTCCTCATCTGTTAGGTTGGCTGCCTCTTTGTCACTTAGTTCTCCCACTGGAACCTTGGTCCATTCCCCCTTTTGGGCCATACTTCTCTGTCTCCTCACCTTGACAGGATCCTGTGTTTGTTTGCCTCTGTGTCTTAGGTAGAGCTGTCACTCCTGTTATGTTGTAAGGGGCAGAGCCTTAGGTATTCATCAATACAGAGTGACCAGTTTCACCACATTGTGGCACTGTATGTGGGGGAGGGGTCTGAGAGTGTACAATGCCACTTGCTCAGCACTCGCCCCTTTTCCAGGCACGTCTCCCACTTCCGTGTGGGACTAGCACCTCTCTAGCTGTTTCCCTGGTCATTGTTCCCAGAGTGGGTGGGTCTGCGGATGTTCTAGGACAATTGCGGCCCTTTAAACAAGCAGCCTCTTCTCAGAGACACACAGTTTTTTACTCTGCCCCAACTCCCACTGGTTTGCAGTGAGAAACAATGAGGCTTTATTTTCCCCAGAACTGGGATCATGAGCTATGTGGTCTGGTCTGGTGCTGGGAGTGCTCCCCAGGTGTCCCTCCCTACTTTTAAAAACATGTGACCGCACTTTCCGCCAGCCTGCTGCTGCTGCCAACACACCACCTCCTCTCCGCCCCTGCTCCACCCCTCCTACCTGTCTGGATGAGTATTTCTTCTTTATATTTTTGTTTGTTCGACTTCCGTGCAGCTCAATTTTGTGGAACTTCTGGTTGTTTCTAGTTTTGAGGTAGTTGTATTCCTTCTTAGTTGTGGAGGCCTCCATCTTGGCCGTAAGTCCTTGCATTCTTTATTTCTGATGGGTTCTTGTTCCTGGTTTCTATGTCTTTTTTTGTGCCTACTATCTTTTTGTTGATATTCTCACTACGTTCATTCATCTTTCCCTTAGGTTCCTTGAACATTCTTATAGCCATCCTTTGGAACTCTGTATTTGGTAGACTGCTTTCCACCAATTCAATTAGATCTTTTTCTGAAAATTCCCAGGTTGTTGTTGTTGTTTTTGTTCTTGTTTGGGGCATTTTTTTTTTTGTCTTACCACATCGGCTGCCTCTCTGTGTTTGCTTCTCTGTGTTAGGTAGAGCTGCTATGTCTCCCAGTTTGGACAGGGTGGCGTCAGGTGGCAGGTGTCCTATGCAGCCCAGTGGCACAGCCTCCCTGGTCACCAGTGCTGCAGCTCTGAAAGTGTCCTTCGTGTGAATTGTGTTTGTCCTCCTGCTGTAGTTGAAGTTTGATCGCTGTTGTCACATCCATGGTGGGGTTGAACCTCAGGCTGACTGGCTGTGAAGATTGGCTACATCCCCAAAGTACGAACTGTCATGTGGGGACTGGTCCCATGAGGCCAACTTTGCCCGAGCAGAATCTATTGTCTGCTGAGGTCTCCTTTTGAGTGCCACTGTGGAGCTAATTTTGTGGCCCTCTGTCATGTTCTAAAGCCATCCTCTGGGTGTGTTGATTCTGGGGCTTCTTGGGAAAGACTCTGGTGTAGTCAATGTCAGATGCTCCCTGTAACTGGCCCTGAGTTACCTGTTAGGAGCTACAAAATATCTGTGGGTGATAGTTGACTCTGCTGGGTCTTGGTGCACGTGGGAGAGGCCAAGCTGCCTAGCAAGGCCAGCTTCCACCAGTACTAGAGCAGCTCAGTGAAAGGCTCAAAACACCTCAAGACCCACTGCCATCTGCTGGCTACCTATGAGGCCCAGCCACTGAAAGAGCCTAAGGTGGTATACAAGTTGCATGACGGAGGGTCTCAGGAGGTCACCGGGTAAGAGTAAGTGGTGGTCAGCAGGTTACTACAATTTCCAGTTCAGTGCCATTGCTGCATCTGAGGCCACTTAGCAAAAGTCTCAGAGTATACTGAGGCCAGCCACCACCTACCAGGCGCCTTTGCAGCAGGGCAGGGTCCTGGAGAGGCATCAGGGTGGAACAAGTATAGTTTACCAGACTAAAGCAGATTAATATTTGCCATGCGGATGGAGCTCTTAGACAGGAAATGTGAGGCTTCTAAGTTTTGCAGGAAGATGATCCTGCCCTGAAGCCACACAACTCTGGTTTTTCCTGTGTATCTCTGGCACCTCTGAGCTTGACCAGGACTTTTTCATTGCTTTTGAAGAAAAACTGCAACATGAGCCCAGGCTGCCACTGACTGAGTCCACAGACGTGTTAGCTGGCCAGGGTGGAGGCCCCAGGGAGACATCACCGTAGCTCCCCGGGCTAATGCTGCCAGGGAAGTGCTTAAACCAGGGGAGATGGTGCTTGGACTCCATGCAGAAGGGGAATTCAACACAGGGGGCACTGGAGGCTGTCCCTGAAGCCCTCAACCCCAAGCCACACAACTCAGTCTCTCCCTGCCTGCCTCTGGCATCTCCCTAGCTACTGTCTCTGATGAAGCCCAAAGCGAGTGCCTGCAAGCAACTGTTTGTGTGTTATTCCTTTAAGAGGGCACCTGTATTTCTAGCAGCCTTCTATTGCACCTAAGTGGACAGGATCCCCACTGATTTTCAGAGAGAGGTTATGTAGGCTCCTCTTCCTGGCACTGCTATTCCCGGCCGGGGAGTTCAGTGTAGAGCTTAGACTCATTGCACCTCTAGGGGACCTGTACAGCTGAGACATCCCTCTGTGTGTGCTGGTGAGGAGCAGGCAGCCCAGTTTGCATTTCAGCTTTCTCTACTGGTCTTGACATGGTTTCTTTTGTATACCCTTGGTTATATGATTCTGTTCAGCTAGCCTTCGGTTTGTTTCACAGGTTGGTTGTTCTATCATTTAATTATAGTTCTGATGTGGCCAGGGGAGGACGTGAGTTCAGCTTTCATCTACTCTATCTTGGATCTTCTCCCCCAAGAAATTTATTGAAGCAGATCTTTATCTCTTGCCACACATTGATTCAAATCTCCACAGTATTTAAATACAACCCCTCCCCCCAAATTAGCAAAATCACTCTTTCTCTGGCACAATGCATTGTTCCCATTCTCATTCCTAAATTTCCTCTCAATCTTCTTTTAAAATTCTTACAAATTACTCTGATCATGACAGTTCCCCCAAATTAAGCCAATTTGGTATTCTTTATTAATTAACTATAAAGGTGATCAGGTAGGAAACAAATTAAAGTTCAATAGTAGGAAATAATATATCAATAAGAAATACTTTTTATAATTTTATTAAATTTATTGAAATGAGATAAATAAAATTATATTTTTCAAGTGTGTACTTCTACAATGGACCCTGGCTGGTTTAGCTCAGTGGATTGAGCGTCGGCCTGCGAGCTAAGTGTCGCTGGTTCGATCTTCCAGTCAGGGTACATCAGAGAAGGAAAACTCTGACTCCAAAAAACCTCCGCTGCCTTGCGGCATACCTCTTCAGGGGAAAGGCTAAGGGAGTAAACCCCGACAGAAAATCCGGAGCCGGAGTCCCTAAGGCGGTTTGACGTTGTAGTCAACACCGGCAACTCCTGCGGCGCACCTGAAGCCAAGCTGTATTGACTCCGTCTTTCCCTTGGACCCTTCAGCTGCGAAGAGAGGGGGGGCCTGCTGCATGGGCAACAGCAGACCCTCCATATCACCCTGCCCAGGCTCTGTAGCTTCAGCGTCATCGCAAGATGTCGATTCAACACGGGAGGAGACAGATACGATGTCACTCCCGAGTCAGACTGCACAGCCATTCTCGGCGGTGCAGATAGACTCTTAAGAAGCTACACCATCGTCTCTCGAGACGGACGGCTGCCGACGACTTCTACAATACTTCATCCATATATTGCTCTGTATGTTCACCACCAAAACCCAAGTGTTCTTCCATCACCATATATTTGACCCCCTTTATAACTGGCTGCCTTCCCCACCCCCTTTCTCTCTGGTAATCACCATACTGTTGTCTCTGTGTCTATGAGTCTTGTTTGTTTGCCTTGTGTGTTCATCTGTTGCTTTTTGTTTTATATGCCACATATGAGTGAAATAATACATTTCTTGACTTTTTCAATCTGAGTTATTTCACTTCACGTGATATTTTCAAGATCCATCCATGTTGTAGCCAATGGAATTATTTCATCTTTACGTATGGCTGAGGGTATTCCATTGTGTATATGTACCACATCTTCTTTATTCAGCCTTCTGCCAGAGGACACTTTGGTTGTCTCCGTGTCTTGGCCACCGTGAAGTACATTTTACCTTCTTGGGACATATGCATTTCAATGAAAGTTTTCAGTAATTCTTTTATTATAGCATTTCAAAAATCAGTAATACCAAAAGAACTCACTCTAAAAGAAATTGGTACTTAGACTGCATGAAGTTGGCACAGTGAAATAAACAAAATAACTTAGAAAGGGTTCTGCACCAAAATAAGATAACTTGGAGAGCCAACTGCTCTCCACAGCTCTCAAGGAGGATTAACACTGTCCCTGAAGCAAAAGTACTTAGCTGATCTTGAGAAGCACAAAATACTTTTTCTTGTAGCAGCACGAAATCTGGCAAATGGTCACAAAATATTACCAGAAATATGAAATAAACAGTGTCAAATACTTCCCATATTTTAAAGGCTTAAACAATCTGGATTAAAGTCATTAAATTACATAACTAAAGTGTTATTATTTTATCATCGTAATAAGAATGCTGTCCATTTTTTTCTCTCTGAGTATTGTTTTCTAATTGTAAACACATTTTCCATGTATTCTAAAACTGCCAGAGAAATAATGTTGGTTTTTGTATTAAAAATACTAGAAAAGATATTCCTTCTTCCTGAAGACTTGCTGTCTATGATGATTGATAGACTGTTGACATGAAGTGCAGCACATTAATAGTTTACTTGATTTGGAAAACACTAACCGTTCTTAGATAAGGTTTAAATTCTGATTAATTTGGTAACATTGCCAGAGTGGGGGTATCAATGTTAGAAAAGAAACAAAGATTAATGGTTTGCACTCATTGAGGGGAAGTTGTTCATACTGTCCAGGGAAGTCCTCAGCCATCAGCAATGGTCACTCAGGAGCTGCATCTGTGACCATGTTGATCTAAGTCTGTGAATGGATCAAGAAAGGCAGAGAGGGTCTTAGAACTGAGAAGCTGGTAAAGGTCAGGAGAAGCAGCAAATGCCATGTTCACGAAGGTCAGTACAAGAAAAGATCATGATGTGTCCAAGGGCAGAGCTTGGCCAGGCTCCTCGTGTGCATTCCCTGATGTGGTCTGGAGGATGCCACATTCTTCCAGGCCTGGGTGTTTGCTCCCTATGGTGGTTGTTTGGGAACTCAAGAGCCTCCATGGAGCCATGAAGAGAAGGGGCTCCAGAGAAAAAGCTGTACTGCTGAGGGGGGCAATGCTGCACTCCCTGAGAACAGGGCGCAGGGTGGGAGCCTGAGGACAAGGTCTCGGACAAAGCCATCGTTCTGTTATCATTTCTCTTCCTAAAGAGGATAAACTATTCCCTCTAAGTTAAGACACAAGGTTTTCCAAGATGGTAAACCACACTGAGGGGTCACTACTTCAATTTAGCAGACCAGGTGTGCCCACCTATTCTCGTACCTCAATGCTTAAGCTTTCCTGTGAGGTTGTCCAGCATGTTTTAAGACTAAAATGAGAAACACGTGGAGAGAGCAAAAGTCTATAAGGAGGAGTAACGAGGAGCCATATTATATTGTGAAAACATAGTGAAAATGGGGCATTACCTAGAAGACATGAAATATCCCAAATTATTAACATTTGGTCCTTATGCCCAATGATGTGCATAACATTCCCAGCCCAGTGATGCTGTCCACTCCACTACAGTCTAGTTCACAGCTTCCCACTTGTCCATGACAGCAGTGTGTTGCCAAACCTGCCTCTCAGTCCCTGCATCGCCATGGCTATGAAAAACAAAATCATAGCAATGAACAGAGGCACTCTCTGAAGTAGGAGAAGCCCTCAACTGGCAAGATACTCAAGAATGCCTACTAGCTCTCTTCACAGAGTGGAGACATCCTCTTTCTTCTAGAACCATTCTGGAGCCACTGCTGGACGCATCCAGAAGTCCTGCATTTCAAGGAGAAGTCCTTTATGTGACTCAGTAACAAGAGTGGTTTCAACAACCTTGACCACAAAGGACAGTCGAACCATGGTGGGGGGGCACCATCAATATTCACAACTCTCATAAGGCCCTGAACATAAATGCTCATGATGACGGCAGGTATCAAAAGAGGGTCAGAAAACCCGGCTGCCCAGCACTATTTCCTCATAAAACTGGTAACTATCCCACTGATATGATGGCAACAATCATTGGGGAGTAGTGATGGTCGTCAACCTGGATAAGAGTGTCAAGAGGGCAACACCTTCACCAGCCACAGTCAGCGCCGATGACTGGTATGGCTGCAACATTGAGCTTATTAATGAATTTGAAATTGAGGTTAACTCCATGCAGGAATGTAGCTCAGAAAGGGAAAGCTGAGCACCAACAACTGCTGATTTTCCAAAGACAACAGAGCAGATGGAATAAGGCTGCTCAGGCAAACCCAGCCCCTCATTCCTCATTACATGCTGGCGGGGATACCGCTATAGACATGTGACAGAAAATACTCCACGATTCCTGCTAGAAATCTGGGAAAATCATAGCAGACACCCAAGAAGACTGTGAAACTGATTCTGCTGATAGAGAAATAGGCCCCATGTAAGGGGATATCCAGGGGTAACTTCTTCATACCAAACCCACCCTCTTGCGTCTGGTGACTGAGACCTTCTACATCTGGAATGCTGTTCCAGCCCACCTGCTCCCCACCCCTGGTTTCCAGACCCCAGCTCTACCACAGCTGAACTTTTCCTTTTTGAAAATAGATGGAGGGGGGGTTGATATGGTCACAGTCACTATACATACCCAAGGCCAACCTACATATTTCCTGTAACTCTGATCTGAAGCACTTTTACCTGAGGTCACTAAAAAAGACTAACCTCTGCTTTCTGCTCTCAGGTGAGTCAGTTTGAAGTGTAACCAAGGGACACACATAGGAAGCAGACAGTTGAGTGGTTCTATCTGATCTGGACTAATCTCTTGTGCTACACACCACAGCCCAGTCCACGCTGGGTGTTAGAAAGGACTTTGAGCTTCTATTACAGCAATTCCAAAGTTTGTGCATCTTTCTACCTGAACTGTATACAATCTTATGGACACTTGCTTTACATGCTTAGTAAAGACACAGCCTGTTTAGTTCACTATTCTTCACCTTACAATACAAGTATATGAAAAGAAATTAGACTTAGACACTGGGGAAAGAGGAGACTTTTGGTTGCCTGGCCCCCAATAGCAGGAGAAAGGAAGATGTAACAATGGATAGAGCAAAAGGAACCAAGAAACTTAAAACTGTATTGCCACACTGTATTATGATAGCTCTCTGTAATATCCTTATGTCAGAAAACAAGCTAATTTGTTTCTGTGTATTCTAAGGGAGCCCAAACTCTTAAATGTTTCAGTGCCTTTCAAGATAAAATGAAATGAGCTAAAAAGAGAATAATAACCACCAGGGTGTAAAAAAAGGGATTAGAACCAGACTGTTAAGTTTCTTTTCCTTTGTCAACTCTATTCCATTTTAGGGACCCCCTGGAGCATCACATGGCAAAGGAGTGTGGGGCCAGGCTGACTGGTGAAGTCTGCCATAGCTTCGTGGGTGAGTCTAGAGTGGGGAGTAGGAGGGACCATGGGCCCTGTACTTCCCATCCTTAGATAAAGGAAGTGCTCTGCATGCCAAAGAGCAGAGAGAACCTGCTGGTACTTACACGTCATGAACAGCCCACTTGTAAAATATTTTGAGTCTTACTGAATAAGGGCATGCCTGCTGCTTCACAGACTGAAGTATGCAATGACTTCGGACTTCAGTTGAAGTCACACAAATCAGGACAGCTTCACAGGGCAGGAGATTCCTTTAACAGACTTCCAGTAGAATATTTTGCTGGTAGTGTGATTAATTGGTTAAACATGGAAATCTTTTTCATTTGTAGTTCATTTCTGATGCTAAAACTAAATTTTTAAATAATGAACTTTTATTGAGGTATAATTGACATACTACATTATATTAGTTTCAGGTGTACAACATACAGATTCAATATGTGTATATGTTGTGAAGTGGTCACCACAATAAGACTAGTTAATATCCACACATATTTACTAAATGTTTTCATAATGAGTATATTTAAGATCTACTCCTTCACCAACTTTCAAATATGCAATACAGTATTATTATAGTTCCACACTCTAACTTATATTCCCAGTACTTACTTGCTTTATAAAAGGAAATCTGTGCCTTAAATTATTTCACCCATCCCCCACCACATGCCTCTGGCAATAGCCACTCTTGGGTTTTTTCTTTATTGGTTTGTGTTTGTTTTTGTTTTTAGCTCACATATAAGCGAGCTCACATGGTATCTGTCTTTCTCTGTCTGACTTATTTCACTTAGCAGAATGCCCTTCAGGTATGTCCACATTGTCACAAATGACAAGATTTTACTCCTTTTTATCATTGAACAATATTCTATTGTGTATATTTACCAAAACAGTCCATTCATCTGTCCATGGACACTTAGGTTGTTTCTGTATCTTGGGTATTATAAATAATGGTGTTATTAACATGGAAATGCAGGTATCTTTTTCAGTTATTGTTTTTGTTTCCTTAGGATAAATGCCCAATTGTGGAATTGTTGGGTCATAAGGCAGTTCGATTTTTAAGCTTTTAAGGAACCTCTATACTTCTTCCATAGTGGCTGCACCAGTCTGCATTTTCACCAGCAGTGGATAAGGGTTTCCTTTTCTCCACATCCTCGCCAATATCAGTTATTTCTTATCTTTTTGACAACGGCCAGTATAACATATGTGAGGTGATACCTCACCCTGGCTTTGGTTTGCGTCTTCCTCGTGATTGGTAACACTGAGCAATTTTCGTGCACGTGCTGACCATCTGTATGTCTTCTTTGGGAAAATGTCAATTCAGAAGTTCTGCTTTTTTTTAAAAATAAGATTGTTTGCCTAGTGGTGATTGAGTTGTGCAGTGATAAAAACATCAATTTTATATCCTTAAACAATTTCTCAAAAGTCATCAGTATAAAATTTAAATTATAATTTAATAATCATATGATTTAATATAATTAATTATTAGTTTAGAAAATAATTTATAAAGTGACTCCACTGAATTAATATCACTGGGAGTACATATCCACCCATTCCTCCAGTGTTTAAAAATAGAATCTGGTGATGCTTTAAGTGACAGAAATGTTATTTTCATTAAAACTATAATCTATTTTTAATGAAATGTAATTTTGAAGAGCTTGGAATTCTTTCCTACCATATTTAATTCCCTGGAAAAATATGTAAAATGTGTATGTGACTTCTCCTATATGCCTAAATATCTGTGGGTTTTGTTGAGTCTATATTGATCTTCATACATGAAAATAACTTCAAAGAGCAGAAAGACCTAGTTTTGAATTGCTGTGCTCAAAAACCCTACGGATAGGATTGTGATGGCCGCTTCGAGCAGTTTTGCTTTTAGAACTGAATTTTAGACGTGGGTGATAAGGAATGAACTGGGATGGCATCGGTCCCTTTCCTTACTTTCCAAGCTTGCTAACCGTGTATCCCTGCTGATTCCCACGGAGCACATTGCTCCCCGGTGAGAAGACCGAGGGCTCCGTCTGGGAATCAGAACAATGCCCACTCAAGGGAGAGCAATTCCGGTTAGCAAAAGCACATGAGTAATCTTTGCCCACAGCACCCCTGTCTTTTTTATTTGCTCGTTTTATCTTCCCTGTGACACATTAAGTGCCCTGTACTCTAAGTTGTTCATCATTCTCTTGGATTGATTTATGTACTATTTACCTTAGCGGCCATATTTTTTTATTTTTTATTTTCACCTGTCTAAACCCTGTGAGAATAAGCTTTCATATGCACCTTGTGTTCTTTCCCAAAACTACTCTTTGGGGTTATTGCAATAAAATTATATATTTAAGGGTAGTATTTTGGATTTTCTTCACATGTATTTAAGAAACATTGCTTTATTTTCTTTACCTAAGAGCAGTGATTTACAACCTTTTTCATCTCAAGACACACATAAACTAATTACTCAAATTCTGCAGAACACCAAAAAAGATACTATAGTTTTTGCCAATCAGACAAAAAAACATAGGTGTAATTTGGATTAATTCCCACCAGGTGGCTGTTGCTATGTTGGCCATTGTCATTTTTTATTTAACAGTTTAAGAGAACAATGTCAGTGCCCCTGACTAAATAGTCAGGTGTACCATGTTTTAAAAATCCTTGCAGCACACTGGTTGAAAATTGTCGCCTAGGAGTATCATTTCCATTCCCCTGCACAATGCTTATATAGAAGGAAGTGGTTTTAAAAGAAAAGAAGAATTTATAATATTTGCTAACATTTTTAAAGGAAAGTAGAGTACTAGGGCATAGATAAATTATGAAGATACTTTATTTGACAAATCTGACCTCACCATATGAGATAGTGACCAAATAGAACATTTAGCTGATAAGCAAATGAGTTTCTATTACCAGTAAATTTGTGCTAAGATTGTTACTGTCTTCTAAAAAGTAAAATAATTTATACATGACAATTATTGAATATTTCTATAAAAACTGCAGAATCCATGAAAGCTCTTTATAGTAACTTCTTGGTCAAGTGGAAGTATACCAGAACTTTGGATAACATCTCAGTGAAGTAAAAATATTATTTGAAATTCATGATAATTAGAAGAAAAAATTCAACATGCAGGTGTGAAAACATATATAAATCTATACACATACACATACTGTAACTTCAAACACTAATTCTCAACAAATTCCTTGATATAAATAAAACTCAAATAATCAAAGAACTAATAAAATATAATTCCTACAGTATCATCTGTCATTGACATGAAAAGTTTCAATTATTTGGTTCTTATGATGCCTAATACATTGTCTTTTCACATAGCTTAATCCATGAGGTTCTCTTTACATTTAATGATATTGTTATTAATAAATCTAATACTTAAGCAGAAAACAGAATTCTACAAAATAGTAGTACACTCTGGTGATGAGTCAACTATCTTTTCCCACTATAAACACAATGAAGTGTTGGGTAAAATATTTAAATTAGAAAAAAAAAACTTAGTTGAATCCCCCCCAAAATGGGAAATCAAGTAGACTGCAGAGGCTCTCATGCAAGCCCCTGAAGTGGTACCCAACCTTGATTATCAGAAAAGCCAAAAAGTTTATGCAGTTATCAGTATCGCATGCCAGCTTTGGGAGCTGCAATGTAAGTGACCCCACAGACACAGGTGATGAGACTTCAGATTTAGATGCATTGTAAACATTATCTAAAAATTGTACATTCAACATAAATGTTGGAGCCAAGGAAAACAGAACTGTCTATAAAGAAGAGAATAGATGACAGTGTAAGTAAAATCTGTGCACATTTCTTCACACAATCATGTCAAAATTACACCTAAACTACAAGGAAATTATCATTGTTAACCCCCCTGAAGTCTAGTTGAACAGAAGCCCTATAACCAGGATACACAGAAGCTGTGTCAAGAACTGGTAAGAGGGGTGGAGATGCCAAATGGGCTGGTCCCACACCCATGGGTGGTGGTTAAAACTTGGGAGGCATATCTCAGTGTGGAGGTCCTCCCTGAGGAGTGTGGGGTCCAAGACCCACACCAGTTCTCCCACCCAGGATTCTATTGCTGGGAATAGGAACCCCCATAGCTTCTGGCTGTGGAAACCAGTGGGAATATGGCTAAGATGAAGGCTACTGGAGACCCAGACTTTCCTCTTAAAGGGCCCATACATGAACTTACTGATAGATTCACTTGCTCTGAGCTTCAGTGTGGAGACAGCATCACACACACACACACACACACACACACACACACACACACACACACACAAATAATAATAAACAAATAAAAATGTAAGGACATAGGGGAGGAACTGAGTTGTCTGGCTTTGGGGTAAGGGCAGGAAGGGCGGCTTTCTCCCAGATAGAAGTGCCGGCAGAATCCATACATTGTTCCTTGGTTGAGCCCTCCCTGCACCCAGCCTGCAGACTCCATATCAGAGTGTCCATCACCTGGCTCATACTGTCTTCACTGCCCCAGTTATTTCCTGAGACCCTGCCCCACCCAACTTTCAGGTCCACCTAAGATGCTTTCCAGTGGCTTTATTATACAAATGGCCTGTCTTGGTTCATGCTGCAGACATCCCTAAAACCTCTCCAAGGTTCTCAAACCCCAAACAAACAGTGTGTGGCCTCAGTATGCCCCAAGCCCCTTACTAAGCAGCACCAAGGCTGGCACTCATGTCAGTTAGCCTTAGTTCACAGCTTTGCCTCTACCAGGTATTTCCAAGCCCAGCCCAAGTGGAAACTGTCTGAAGATCACTCTGTAGTTCATACCAGGTGGCCCTAGATAGAGCATTGGCAACAGGCAACATTGGCTTGCATGAGAGCCCCTGCCAAGAGGTCCCAGGACCAATACAATCAGTGATCAGCTTCAGACCACAGTAGAGCACCACCCGACCACCGCCATAAATGACACACTCAAAAAGCAGACTAGACAGTCACCAGAGCCCCACTAAAGCAAACCCTGCTTCATGGGGTCAGTCCCTGCACAGCAGCTCCTCTACTGTAGTCATGTCCAGTCCTCACAGTCAACCAGCTTGAAGGTCCATCTCTCCCACTGATGTGCCAACAGCAATCAAGGCTCAACTACAACAGGAGGGAACAAACAACCCACATAAGGGACACACCTGAAGCACCTGGCTCAGGTGACCAGGAAAACTATGCCACTAGACCCACAAGACACATACTACATAAGGCCACTCTACCAAGACTGGAAGATGTAATAGGTCTACCTAATACAGAGAAACAAACAAAATGAGGCAGCCAGGATGAGGAGACAAAGAAACACATCCCAAATTAAAGAACGGAACATAATCCAGAAAAAGAACTAAACAAAATGGAGCAAGCATTCTGTCAGACGCACGGTTCAAAAGACTGCTTACAAGGATGCTCGAAGATCTCAGTGAGAACTTCAACAAAGAGACAGGAAAGATAAAATTGAAGATGGAAATGATCAAAATAACCAGTCATGAATAAAGAATACAATAACTACAATAAAGGAAGAGTCAAGAGCAGATTAAATAAAGCAGAGGATCAAAACAGTGATTTGAAACACAATGTAGCAGAAAACACCCAAACATAACAGAAAAATATTAAATAATGAGTGTAGTTTAAGGGACCTCTGGTACAACGTCAAACATAAGAACATATGCATCATAGGGGTATCTGAAGGAAATGACAGAGAGCAAGGGATTCAGGGACTATTTGAAGAAATAATGACTGAAAACTTTCCCAACCTGGTAAGGGAGAAGACATAGAATTTCAGGAAGCACAGAGAGTCCCAAGTAAGATGGACCCAAAGAGACCAACACCAAAACGCATCATAATTAAAATGGCAAACTTTAAAGACAGAGTCTTAAAAGCAGTAAGAATAAGATAAGTGATTTACCTACAAGGGAGCTCCCATAAGACTGTCAACTTATTTCTCAAGAGCAAGTTCTCAGATCAGAGTGATTGGCACAAAATATTCAAAGTGATGAAAAGAAAGGGCCTACAATTAAGAACACTCTCCCCATAAAGGCTATCATTTAGAATCAAAGGAGAGATAAAGAGCTTAAAGATGAACTTTAGCTTTCTAAAGTTCATCACCTCCAAACCAGTATTAAAAAAAATGATAAAGGGGATTCTTTAAGAAAAAGGGGTAAAACGGAACATAAACATAAATAATAAAATGGCAATAACTAGATATCTATCAATAATCATTTTAAATGTAAATGGATTAAATGCATCAATAAAAAGACATAGGGTAGCTAAATGTATTTTAAAAATAAGACCTATTAATATCCCGTCTATAAGAGACCTTCTTCAACTGAAAGACACACACAAACTGAAAGTAAAAGGAAGAGAAAAGATATTTTATGCAACTAGAAGTGAAAAAAAAAAGAGGGAGTAGCAATAGTTATACCAGACAAAGTAGCCTTTAGAACAATGGCTACCATAAGAGACAATGAAGAACCCAGAAATTCCACTTCAGGATATTTATCCTAAGAAACCTAAAATACTAATTCAAAAAGGTTTATGCATCCCTATGTTTATCGCGGCATTTTTACAACAGCCAAAAGCCCTCCAAAAGACAAATAGATGCTTTTAAAAGGTGGTATATGTATCCATACATACAGTGGAAAATGAGCCATAAAAAGATTGAAATTTTGCCATCTGCTATACCATCGATAAACCTTAGATGGTGTTATGCTCAGGGAAATAGTTCACCCAGAGTAAAACAAATACCATATAATTTCACTTATATGTGGAATCTAATAAAACAAAATAAATAAACAAACAAAACAGAAACAAACAGAGATACAGAGAATATTTTGAAGGTTGCCAGACGGGAAGGAGTTTGCAGGGGTGGGGAGGGTGTGTGACAAAGGACAAGGAATTAAGAAGAACAAATCATCAGTTATAAAAACAATCAGGGGGGTGTAAAGTACAGTGCAGGGAATTGTCAATAATAATCAATAACTATGTATGGTGTCAGCTGGGTACTAGATTTATTGGAGTGATCACTTTGCAAGTTATATAAATGTCTAACACTACATTTTACACCTGACACTAATACAATATTTTATGTCAACTGTAATTGAAAAAAAATATTAAGAGAATAAAAAAATACCCTACGTAAGAACTATGGAATAGAAGTTGATTCTGGCCTAAGATGAATTGTATTTTGATTGAGTATGAATTTTAAATTCCTGTCTTCAATATAAAATATTAATATGAAAAAAATAAACATAATAAAAAAACAAAACCATCACAATTAATGACAATGCAAGAATCTTGATTTGCTCCTAATTTGAGAGAAGATAAAAAATATTTAGGACAGTGTGAAAAATTATAGACTAGATATTGTATAATATTATGAAATTATTATTAGTTCTATAAGACATGATAATGGTATTTTGTTGTAGGATAATATTCTTATTCTTAGGTTATGTGAGCTGAATCATTTGATAGTCACATGCCCAATGCAAAGACAGTTTGACTTTATAAAAATAATTAATGCAAACCAATTAAACATATTAAAGTAAAAGGGTAATAATGTGTCATCTCAATATTTGAATTTTAAAACATTTATACTCAGTTATAATTTTAAAAATAAAGTCATAACACAAATTAGGTATAAAATTAGAAAAACAATACTCAGCCAGTCAGCAGTTTTCGTATTTAGTGTAAAGCATTATATTAGAATCAAGAGTACGGCAAAAGCTGAACTATTGCTAGAAAAAGAGTGAGGGACTGTGAGTTATAGGGCATACATTTTTTTAAGATTGTCTTTATTATTTTTAGAGAGAGGTGAAGGGAGGGAGAAAGAGAGGGAGAGAAACAACAATGTGTTTTTGCCTCTCATACGCCCCCAGTTGGGGACCTGGCCTGCAACCCAGGCATGTACTGTATCCTGACTGGGGATGAACCAGCAACCCTTTGGTTCATATTCCAGCACTCCATCCACTGAGCCATATCAGCTAGGGCTATAGGGCATAATTTTTTAAGTCAATCATTTCCATATACCACATAGTATATTAGAAAAAAAAGAAATTTTCACTGTTTGTACCAATTATAAGCATAGTGATCTTTACGGTTATCTTCACCTGAGGACATGCTTACTGATTTTAGAGAGAGGGTAAGAGAAGGAGAGAGAGTGACATCAACGTGAGAGAGAAACATCGATTGGTTGCCTCTCATACATGCCCCAACCTGGGACTGAATTTGCAACCCAGGCATGCACTCCAACCGGGAATCAAACTCATGAACATTAACTTCATGGGATGACACTCTAACCACCTGAGCCACACCAGCCAGTGTTACCATAGTGATCTTTAACAAATCTGAAAGGAAGGACACTAAAAACCTCACACACCGTGCAACCTCGGATAGCTTATCTAATCTTTAAGAGCTTCAGAGGCCTGATGAAATATAAATACTAGAATTTAAACACTTAGATTGAGTGTTAACTTACCTGAGAATACATGGTCTATGAAAGCAGGGAATTTGTATTTTTTTTAATCTCCAAATCCTCATTCCTTAACAGCATGAGATAACAGAGGGGAAAAAGTAGCTTTACATGTGTGAGTATGCAAAACAGAGTTTATTCTTCCATTATTACTTATTAATTATTATATTATATTCCATGTGAACAACTGTAAACCTACTTTTACCCAACCCTGTATAGGTACTCAATAAATATTTATTAATCAAGTTAATATTATTAACCAATTAAAATATTATAAAGATTCAAATAAAGGAGATAATGTACAAAGAGCATTTAGCACAAAGCCTAGTATACATAAGCATTCAAATTAAAAAACCATAGTTATCATAGTCATCAATATTAGTTTTATTACTATTATCATTATTATAAGTAGGTAATTCAATTAACATTCATATTAAAGGAGATACAATTATTCTTCCAAACTTTTACAAGACTTTGGAACATAAAAGTTCCAGTGGACTGAAGAAATGTTTCTGAGGCAAAACCTCTGAGCACAATTCTGCTGGAGTGAATTGTCCAAAATATACTAACAATACCAGGACAGCTGTAGAGACTGGTCTGGGAGTTTTGTTGGACTCTGAAACTACAAAATGTTAATAAAAATGTATTTTACATAAGCCTTTTTCTTTTTTATTGTTCGTGATTTTCCAATCTTTCCTGCTTTTTTCTCCCTTTGCCCACCTTCATCCAGCCCCGCCCCCTCCCCTGCCTCAGTCAACCCCCATGTTGTCGTCTGTGTCCATGGGTTGTGCGTAAATGCTCTTTGGTTAATCTGCTCCCCTTGTTTCACCCAGTCCTCCCTCCGTGTCCCCCAGCAGCTGTCAGTATGTCCCATGTAGCTCTGCTTCTGTTTCTGTTTTGTTCGTTAGCTTGTTGTGCTCATTAGATAGCACATAAAAGTGATATCACGTGGTATTTGCCTTTCGCTGCCTGGCTTATTTCACTCAGCAAGATACTCTCCAGGTCCATCCAAGCTGTCACGAAAGGGAAGAGTTCCTTGTTTTTTACTGCTGCTTAGCATTCCATTGTGTAGATGCACCACAGCTTTTTGATCCACTCATCCACTGATGGGCGCTTAGGCTGTGTCCATATCTTGGCTATTGTAAACAACACCACTATGAACTTAGGGGTGCATATATTTTTTGTATTGGTGTTCCAGGATTCTTAGGATATATTCCCAGAAATGGAATTGCTGGGTCAAAAAGCAGTTCCACTTTTAATTTTGTGAGGAAACTCCATACTGTTTTCCACAGCGGCTGCACCAGTCTGCATTCCCACCAACAGTGCAGTAGGGTTCCCTTTTCTCCACATCATTGCCAATACTTGTTGTATATTAAATAACTGATGGTAGCCAGTCTGACAGGTGTGAGGTGATATTTCATTGTGGTTTTAATTTGCATTTCTCCAATGATTAGTGGTGTTGAGCATATTTTCATATGTCCATGGAACATCCGTATGTCTTCTTTGGAGAAGTGTCTACTTAGGCTCCTTGCCTATTTTTTAAGTGGACTGTTTATCTTCCAGGGGTTGCATTATATCAGTTCTTTGTATATTTCAGAAATTCAACCTTTATCAGATGTACCATTGGAGAAAATGTTCTCCCATACAGTAGGTTCCCTTTTCATCTTGCTAACAGTTTCTTTAGCTATACAGAAACTCTTTATTTCGATGTAGTGCCATTGTTTATTTTCTTCTTTGTTTCCCTTGCCCTAGAAGACATATCAGCAAAAATATTACTAGATGAGATATCTGAGATTTTACTGCCTATGTTTTCTTCTAGTATTTTTATGGTTTTGTAATTTACATTTAAGTCTTTTTTTCATTTTGAGTTTCTTGTGTATAGTGTAAGTTCATTTCATTTTTTTGTATGCACAGTCCAATTTTCCCAACACCATTTATTGAGGAGACTGTCTTTGCTTCATCGGATGCTCTTGCCTCCTTTGTCAAATATCAATTGACCATAAAGTTGTGGGTTTATTTCTGGACTCTCTGTTCTATTCCATTGATCTATGTGTCTGTTCTTATGCCAGTGCCAGGCTGTTTTGATTACAGTGGCCTTGTAGTATAGTTTGATGTGAGGTATTGTAATACCTCCAACTTCGTTCTTCTTTCACAAGATTGCTGAGGCTATTCAGGGTCTTTTTTGGTTCCATCTAAATTTTTGGAATATTTGTTTTAGATCTGTGCAATACAAGTATGCCATTGCTATTCTAATAGGAATTGTGTTGAATGTACAGATTGCTTTGGGGAGTATGGATATTTTAATGATGTTACTTCTCCCAATCCATAAACGTGGCATATGCTTCCACTTATTTGTATCCTCCTCAATTTCTTTCTTCAATTCCCTATAGTTTTCTGAGTACAGATCTTTTACCTAATTGGTTTAATTTATTCATAAGTACCTTATATTTTTGATGCAATAGTAAATGGGATTGTTTTCTTAGTTCCTCTTTCTGATAGCTTATTATTGGTGAATAAAATTGCTATCAATTTCTGAGTATTGGTTTTGTATCCTGCTACTTTGCCAAATTTATTTATTAAATCTAGTTGTTTTTTGATAGTCTTTATTTTTTAAAAATATATTTTATATAAGTTTTATTGTCACTACTTACATACATCAGGCAGTGTACTGTTACTTTTGTCCAATCCATGGTATATTATGAATTAGAAGCCTGTGGGACATTCTTCAGATATAAAATTTATAACTTAGAGATTCTCTTACAAGTGAACAATCATTTGAAGATTTAGATCAACCCAAGGCTGTGTTCACCAGTGAGTCTAGTCCACACAAAAAAAGGATTATTTTTAATATACGTTTTGTCACAGCTGCCACACTTCAGGACACCGTTCTGCTTCCTGTTTTCCATATTAGACTGACCTGCTGAAGTCAGTATTTGTAATTTTATAAGATGTAACATCCAAGAAAAGTACAGATGTTTTCATTTAAATTAAATTCTGAAAATGACACTGTAGAAAACTTAGCTATTTAATAAAATAATATTCAGATTGGCATTTTATTTTACTATATTTATTAAGGATATAAATGATATGACATTCAAATGTTATACTTTTTCTTTTTTAATTGAAAAAGTGCCACAAAGTGAATGTCTGTTTTAACACTATTTATAAGTGTCTATTTTGAAAAACTCCAAAGCTTAAAATATTTTATAATCTTTATAGGTTGCCTATTAAACACAATTCAAGGAGATACAAATTTGTTTGAAGCATATATTTATTATGAATAATTAATAGTAATCTTATTCTCAGTCTGTGGAACAGAAAATAAATAGGAACATGTCATGTCTACTCTAATTGGACTAATATTTTAAGTATAAGAATTTTAAAAATGATGATGATGATATTAATAATAACAAAGCAATAATCTCTAGCTTGTATTGTGTGCTTGCTAATTACTACATGATTTTGTTTTATTATATACATTTTCTTATTTAATCCTCACAATAACTCTACAAAATAAAAATATTATGCTCCACATTTTGCAGATGACAACAGGCAGAGGACCCAGAGAGATGTTCTGTCATAACACCCAGTACCATGACTGAACCAGACATTTCTGAGGAACTTCAACAAGCAAGGTAGTAGATACACGGAGCTATAGACATGTTAATGAGGCAAGTTCAAAACACAGCTGAATGAGGATCAGGTGTCACAGCCCCCTGGCCCTTATACGATGGGCTGAACAATCTTCCTTCAGGAGGCCTATTGCAGTGTCCTCGCCCAGTCACCTGCAGCATCAGCTGTCATGGGTTCAGGCTAGTCTTGCTCTTGTGCCAACCCTGACAGAAGAAATGAGTGCATTAAAGCTCCCGAGCTAATCCCACCTTCTCCTTCTCCCTCTGTTCTAGTGTGGCTTCCGTTAGCCTCTCAAACCTGAGCTCAGCCACACTGCTGTGTTTCTGGTGAAATGCAGAGCCAGGCACATTGCAGAAATGGTCTTCAGGAGTTCCCAATAGACAGGTGGCCCCCTTTCCTGAAGCCAAACTTGCCCAGACATAGAGATTATATGGGCTGTACTTTGATTTCCACACATATTTTCAGCCTGGTTCTAAAAATCTGTTCGATTTGATGGCAGGAGTTATGTCCTGATTACTTTTTTGATGATAACTAGCTTCTTCAGGTTTGTCTTACCTTGGATCCTCAATGCCATAGGCCACATGCCCTTCTCTACCCCCATTTTAAAAGGCTGGGACCAACCATCGCCTGACTCTAACTTGAGCATTCCACATCCTTGGAACTTGGAGTCCACCTACCCAATGTCCACATGGCTGGATTCATTCTCAGTCCTGTCCTTATTCTTTCTCTAGTTTTCGAGGGTGGTGATGCAATTTCTGGCTCTTGAGTCCCTCCAATCAATCCAGAGTTCACATAATGACATCATCATGTCTCATATCAATATGTCTAAATATAATTCATCCCCAATAAATATAAAACAAAACCAAATGTAACAATTGCTAAATGTTTAAAAATATTAAGTGTCTTCAAAAGGTAGAGACATTTTCACTGTAAAAAATTATGATTAGTGATGTTGAACATCTTTTCATATATCTGTGGGCCATCTCTATGTCCTCTTTGGGGAAGTGTTTATTTAGGACTTTTGACCATTTTTTAATTGGATTACTTGTTTCCTTGTTTTTGGTGTTGAGTTTTATAAGTTCTTTATAAATTTTGGATGTTAACTCTTTATCAGTTGTATAGGTAAATATGCTCTCCCATTCTGTGGGTTGTCTTTAATTTTGTTGGTATTTTCCTTTGTTGTGCAAAAACTTTTTAGTTTGACGTAGTCTCATTTATTTACTCTTTCTTTTATTTCCCTTGCCTGGGGAGACACATCCAATAAAATATTGCTGTGAGCAATGTCCAAGATTTTGCTGCCTATGTTTTCTTCTTGAATTTTTATGGTTTCATGTCTAACATTTAAGTCTATAATCCACTTTGAATTTACACTTGTGTGTGGTGTAAGACAATAGCCTAGTTTCATTTTTTTGTACATATCTAATTTTCCAACACCATATATTGAATAAACTGTCTTTAGCCCATTGGATATGCTTGCTTCCTCTGTCAAATATTAATTGACTATGTAGAAGTTTCTTTCTGGGCTTTCTATTCTGTTCCATTGATTGATGAGTCTGTTTTTGTGCCAGTACCATGCTGTTTTCATTACTATGGCCTTGTAGTATAGTTTGATACTAGGTAGCATGATTCCTCCAACTTTGTTCTTCTTTCTCAGGATTGCTGTTGCTATACTAATAATCAGAGAAATGCAAATTAAAACCACAATGAGATATCACCTCACACCTGTCATAGTGGCTATCATCAATAGCTCAACAAACAACAAGTGCTGGCAAGAATGTGTAGAAAGGGGACCCTAAGTGCAATGTTGGTGGAAATGCAGACTGGTGCAGTCACTGTGAAAAGCAGTGTGGAGATATATAAGAAAATTAAAAGTGGATCTGCTTTTTGACCCAGTGATCTCACTTCTGGGAATATATCTGAAGGAACCCAAAACACTAACTGAAAAGAACATAAGGACCCCTATGTTTATGGCTCTGTTATTTACAATTGCCAAGATCTGGAAGCAGCCCAAGTGCCCATCAGTAGGTGAGCGGATAAAACAACAAAGGGACATTTACACAACAGAACACTGCCAGCCATAAAAAAGAAGAAAGTCTTACCCTTTGCAACAGCATGGATGGACATGGAGAGCATTATGCTAAGTGAAATAAGCCAGTCAGAGAAAGACAAGTACCATATGATTCCACGCATATGTAGAATCTAATGAACAGACTGAACTAACAAGCAAAATAAATACAGACTCACAGAGGGCAGGATGACAGTTAAGGGTGGAGCAAAGAAAAGGTCTCATGGGCGTGGACAACAGTGTGGTGATTGGGGGGCATAAGGGGCTCAATGGTAAATAGAAAAGAATACAATAAAAATGAAGAAGAAAATGATGAAATGTAAAAAGCTACCATAAAATGTTTGGTGAAAATTTGGAATTTTGTGACAAGCAGAGATGGTGGAGAAGGGCGTGCAAACTGCACAGAGCCTAAGCGTCTGTTTACAAGACAACAGGCTCCAAATGGAGTTGCTTATGCTAAACTCCATGTCACCAAACACACTTAACTTACTCATGGTTATGGCTTTTCCAGAAATGACTCATAAACCCACCAATCAGAAACTGCCCAATCAACGTTAGTGGTGAAAGGAACACGGCAGACGCCAGCCTTCTTACCCTCCTGACTTCCTGCCCCACGCCCTGTGCTGTAAAGGGGAGTTCTGTCTGCTGCTTGGTGCGTTAATCATTGGTAGGTAGCATAACGGGCAGGAACTTCATTTCTTGAATCTGACCTGTTCTCCTCTCTTTCCTTTTGTTTCAAACTGGACTGCCTCGTCCAGCACCCTGACTCACCTGCTTCCTTCTCCCTTGCATGACCGCTCCCTTGATCATTAAGTCCTCAGGACAAGGAGTCCCTGGTCAGCATTAAACCTTAGAAGCCGCAGGTCCACTGACCACAGAGACAGAGTTTTGGTCAATCTAAAGATGACATCTAGGCCTCGGATGTGTTTCAGTTCCAAACCCAGAAAAGCAGAAGGACCCCACTGACCACACCCTTGTGAAACCAGGTGGAGCAACGCTGTCACGTAGATAATAGCAATTCTGAATACAAGGAATGTACTTGTATTAAATCTTCTTCATGTGGCCTTGATTTCCAAGAATCGGAGAACTTGGAATTAATAGTTGGTTCCCTCTATGAGGCTGAAACCACCCCTTAGAAATCTTAGCATTCTAATGGCCTGATTTCTTAGATCAAATATTTTTTATTTTTTATTTTGTCACATACATTCCATCCCTCCTTTATCATGAAAAGGCTTTGTCATGTGCACCACTAATCTCAGCATGTAACAAAGCATATATTTGGTGACATGAATAAAAGAAAATTGAGTAAATGAATAAACATGGCAAAACGGCTCACAGCTTCAGATTTAGCACAGATTTTAACCCTTAACTGACGTGCAGTCTCATATATTTGCTGATATTTTCACGTATGCCACCTTAAATATGCTATCCAAACTTTTCTTATTGCCTCAACCAGGAATGAAGTATGTTGCATAATACTAGTAAACTTCTTGTTCTGAAAATGCACTTATGATACCCAGGAGCATGCCAGAGCGATGCGGTGGGGAGTGCGGGGCGCACTTTGACGTCTCTCCCAGCGCCCAATACAGTATTTACACTGACATCAGTGTCCACGTTGTATCTGCCCAGGACAGATGGAAGAGAGGTCACTTATGAAAGGGTTTTTCCAGAATATGGAGACTAGAGCAAGGATATTGAGAAGAGAGGTGTAGAGTGATGTATTGAAGTCAAATAGCATAGACTTACAATAGCTCATTGGGACGTCTCCTCCCGACTGTATATTCATTGATATATGTTGAAATTTTGAAATTGACCATAGTTCAAGTTTTTACACAATGGAAATAACTGCTACAAATGTGAGTTGTTGTTTTTTTTTTCATGGAGTCTATTGTTGAAGATTTACCAAGACACCTCTGAAGGTATGTGCTTTGAGTAATTGGTGGTGTTCTCCTAAACACAAGTCAGCTAAGTCAGCATAAAACCAACTGATCAGCAGTGTGAAGGAATAGGGGGGGGGCGCAAAAATGACAGCAGAGACACAGGAGCTTGTCTGGGTGGAGGAGGCTCAAAGGCAGGACAGGAAATGGCAGAGGAATGAATAGGACCTTATCACAGTGCTGGTGGAGGAGCAAGGGACGGTGGCTAGGCTGAAGGTAGGCTCCAGTGTGGTCAGTTTGGGGCATCTAAGAAGCAGATGCCAAGATGAGATGATGTTACCAAATAGCAATTTGGGGTCCTGCTGTCTGCCAGCAAAATTCCAGAGGCAAAGGTTTGATGGTAAAGGAAAGGAGTCTTTGTTCAAAAGCAGTCAATTAAGCCTAACAAGTCACAGTTTTAATTACTTAAGCCTCTCAATCAAGGCTAAACTCTTAACACCCAGGTTCTCCTCGCTTTTCCTTTGTTAGTTTCTATCGGGTTAGTTTACACACTAAAATGACATAATACACAAGGCTACATAATTTTGCAAGAATGGCAGGCTTCTGCCTCAGAGTCTGTTCCCTCTAGAACTTCCAAAGAATAAACCTGCCACCCTCTGCCAGGCCAGCCTGATCCTAGGCTGTACCTGGAGTTCCTTCCCATCCAAAATACCGTCTGCTGGGAAATGCAGGCAGCTGCAGCAAGATATCCAGGCATCCTTGAGCAAGAAGAACTCAAGAGCCAGAGAGAGCCAGCTCAGGAGCCAGAAAAACTCTTGAGCAAAAGAGCCCTCTCTCTTTTCATTTCCATTGGCTCTGGAGGCTTCAGCTTCTCAGCCAGTCCAGTCCTAGACTGTTTCTCATTGCCTCGGCAACCTCCTCCTCGGGCCCTCCCACTTCTCCCCAGCGAGCATAATCAGATCTCTCTGTATCAAGTAGACATTCACAGATGTATTAGGGGAAGTGCCTGTGATGGATACAAACCAGATTCTGATGGAGACCTGATGCCTGTGAAAAGGAGCACGCGAGAGCATATTAGGTGGCAAGAGCCTCAGACTGGAGTGCAGTTCTAAGAAAGCTCCAACCAGACCGCGGGTGTCCTTGACTCCAATCCTTCATTAGAGGACCCCACGAACAACAGGAATAGGCCCGGGAGAAGCACGGCCTCAGCACAAACGCAGTAAGGGAGACAGCGTGGCTGCTGCTGAGCCCGTGTGTCAATCATGCTTGTATGCAGCAGGCGAGCTGAGCAGACTTTTACGCGCAGAGTACAAAAGAGACTTTTTGCCAATGCCCAGTTTTAATGCAGACACTCAGAGTTTTCCTTAGCAAACCCATCCCCACTGTAACTCCAGGCCATGGCTGGGCCTTCTCTCCTATGGGGCGGCCTCAAGAGATAGTAATATTTTCTTATAGTGAGTTTAGGACTCTATTGTCCTGCTACAGTGATATCCGGTGTCTGGAAGACTGGTTTGCTCTGTAAGTGGGGCTTTCAACAATCCCCCAAATCTGGGCTTCCTAGTGACAATGTTCCATCCTGCTTGAAACTGGAGTCATAAATGATTGCTTACGTTTGTATATCCCAGGAACATTATCTGATATCTCCTCTTACACCAGGTATCTCCCTGGTTCCTCAGATCATGTCTCAATCCCTCAGTCTGGCCTTATATTTAGTAAGGATGACCGAGAGTCAAGCTTGGCCGTGGGACACATATCCCAGCTGGGCTCTGTGCTTCCTAAAGATAAGAACAGTCTCTTTTTCTGCCTCCACGTCCTCACAGAACATTGTGTGGGACATTAGTCAAAGTCTTTCTTCAAAGTCTTCATATTTAGGATGTTGAAGATTTTTGGTACTTTGCTTAGCATTTCTCTTTTCCTCTTCCCATGAGAGTGGTTTTGATTTACAAGTTAGTTTCATTAAAAAGTTAATTTTTTCTTACAGTTTCAGATAAGCATAAGCAGACTGGAGACAGATATTATTTTAACAGATTTTATTATTTATATTTAATATTAAAATATTATCAAATATTTGCAATAAGAACTTTCAAAATTGCAGAATTCAATTCACTGTACATTAAGATAATTGTTTTATTAATATTGTTTCTACTGATATGAAATGGATGCCTTTCTAGTATTTTTTCACGGGTAAAGAAAAGCAGGGATAATTTGTAAAATGAGCAACAAAGTGTCAGAAGCAGAATCTTTTGGTATATTTTAACTGAAGCACTTTCTTCTTTTTGTAGCAAGGGAGCCTAGCATCAAAATTAGTAAGAAAAGATAATTTGGTTCTTAATTAGAGCACTAAATATAGCATAGTTTATATTCTGTGAGAAAGCATGAAATTCAAATGAAAAATAAAATATAATTTTAACTAATGTTAGCATTTTATCTTGTGGATTTAGAATAACAAAGAGGCCACTCACTACAAAGATTTCCTTCAAAGTCATTTTTGATTGTTAACAAGAAAGTCATTTATAGTCTTTCGCTATATGGCAATGATTTGGCTGTATAATAGGAAAATCATAACACCCAAAGATACTCAGGGAAATCATCTTAATGCAGTTGAATTAGCTTGTATTTAGGGTTGTAATTGAGAATGAAAGTGAACCCACTTTGTGCTCTGGAAAATTGTGGAATAAATTTAATTGGAAATCACCACTCTTCAAACTATCTTCATTTGCTAACAGGTGAAAACAAAGGCCCTTTTTTATATGAGACATCACACATTCTACTACGTCTTCTAGACAATGCCTCAAATAACTGATATTGCATTTCTCCTGCCAGTAACTTGCTTATGATTAATGGAATTATATGTTTACATGCAGATGAAAGTGTTATATAAGTAAAATATTTTTTTCAAAGGAAAACAATGTATTTCAGCATCTTTTGGGATATTGCTACCTTTATTAACTGTCTAAAATTCTAAATGCCTGCCTTGAGGATTTTTAAAGGAAACAGAGGTGCTGCTTAGTTCAGGAGCTTCCAAACATATCATGTTGCCAATCTTAGCAGTTCTAAACTGATATATTATAGCACAAACTCTTAACCTAAGTTCTGAGAAGCAGAATTCAGTAGGTCCGTGAATATGAATGGGTTATTTTCCCTCCCCTGAAACCAAAATTATCATTAATTTCTATTGTAATTCAGTCAACAAGCTACAGTAGTAATAGCAGTAATACAACATGAGTTTGTCTCTAATAGAAGTACAGGCATTTTCTACCTGCTTACAGTTGTTGGAGATATCCTGAAATAACATGGATGCTCATCACTCAGAATTTCTCTTTCACAGACCAATAAGTAGATCATTGCTGTACAAAATAATGTCATTACTGGATTAATAAAGACATTATTATATCCCAAATTTGTTCACATATATGCATGTACATATGTATAGAGAGGTAGATAGGCAGACTTTTATATAAAGGGAGGAATATAAAAACAGATTTAGGCATAGATATAACTAATAGTTTCCTTTGTATCCTGTGCATTATTATTTGCACATTTAATAAACTTATCTTGAAAAGACACCCATGAGATTCTCTGAGTGTCATTGGAAGCCATGTTATATTGAAGGTTTGGACTCATTTATCAATGTTAGCTGGTAAAGTCAGACAAAGAAGAAGCATGTGCTCTATCGGGACATAATTCGGAGAACATAAATGTCCTCTCAGAAATCTCAGAAACCTGCAGGCGCTTTTCAGGATCAAGTCCAAACTCTGTCTAGCTTCAAATTTTTTTCGTAAGACGACCCAATCACCTTTTTCTCTTGCTCCTTCTCTGGATAAAGCTCCGCTCTGGCCAAGGCAGCATGAAATAGCACATCTGGCTTCTGGAAACTCTCCTCTTGCTCTGTTTGTTCTAGAAAACAGCCCCTCACACCTCCACATGAACCAACATTCTGCTTGCCCTCCCTGCATTCAGTAAGGTCTTCCCTCACAACTCAAGCCTAGAGATAGTCATGCTTCAGTCCAGATGCAATGGCAACATTTGAAAGCTAAAAAGGAAGTCAGAAACTATTGGGGCTACTAATCTGACATGTAAGGAAATGTAAGTACACATCCTGTTAAAGTCTAGAGGTAGATAATGACAGAGAAAGCATTTTAACTGCAGCAGTTTTCAGATCGGGTTTTGTGTAAACCATGGGTTAGTCAGAGGGGCCTGTGGGACTGGGGAGGGGCTGAGGGGCTGAACCAGAAGACTCCTCCCTAAACCTGTAAGTAATTAAACAGCTTCCGTTTTTATTTTCAATTATTTTGATTGGCCTTCCTATTGCAATTTTTTTGAAGAAAGTCTAAGGGTTTTTTGTTTGTTTGTTTTTATCCTCACCTAGGCACATTTTCTTCATTGCTTGTAGAGAGAGGAAGGGAGAGAGAGAAACATTGATAAGAGAAGCATCGATTGGTTGCCTCTCATATGCTCCCAGACGGGGAATCAAATCCGCAACCTCTGGTTAGCTGAGGATGCTCCATTCGACTGAGCCCCCCTGGCCAGGGCAAAGTCTAAGTGTCTAAACCACTGTCAAGATGAGTCAATGTCTAAACTAACCATAATTTATAAAAGCTATATACCATCTAATTATATATAAATGGGCCATCTCTTGTTTTATTTTTATGCTATTGTGCTATGATTCTTCACCCCAATTATACCATAAAAAAAGTGAGTAGGAAACACATTTTTAAAAATATTTAATGATAATAATAGCTTATACAAAATAAATCTAGTTTAAAATTTATTTTGTGAGTGATTAAATGAGTAAAGGAAAAATGTCCTTTTATCATCTACTCACACTAGGATTGATATTTCAACTATAGCTTTTAAAAACTGGGGGGTAATATCACTTCTTATTTTTCGGGATAAGTAATTTTAAAGAATATAAACTCTTGCGCAACAAATAATGAAATAAAATAACATAATTGCATTTCCAAAGCATAAAATAAAGCTCAAGTACCCACTGGCCAAAGTTATCAAAGAATTGCTCTAGTAATAATTATTTGCAGGGGTGGGTATAGGTCACTAAGTTTGTACCAGAACTTTGGGATGTATGTGGACCAGAGGATTGTAAGGAGCCTTTGGTGAACCATCATGATCATGTGTCACAGGACTGTAAAGACCATTTGAAGGCAGGAGCCTCCAAAAATGATATGTCTTTTCAGGCTTATTTTCAGTTGGGAGATTTTCAGTGGGTCCCAAAGCACAGCTCCTATTTTTAGTCATTGTGGACAATCAGCTGTCTCTCTGCATCGAGGTCTTGCTCCTCGTTGGTGCCTCCAGCAGCTGCGTTGGCTTGGGGAATGGGTGGCCTCACAGTGCAGCCTCCCTCCATCTGTGCAGTCATCAGTTAGCGTGACAGGGTTCACTGAACATTCTGGATTATAATCAATTATGTCTATGCACCACAGTGTAACAATCCAATGCTTGAAATTTAAACATGGTCATTCTCAAATGCTCTTCTGCTGTCTTTCTGATGAAGAATTTCCTATGATTCACCTTTTGCCTCCAGTGCCAGAAGTGAAAGTCAATTTCTTTCCCTTTATATACAAAAACATGACTCCTTTTCACCTATGCCTAGAACTAGCATTCTCCATTCAAAAATTTATTTATATACTCTGCTATTTAATATAGAGTTTGCACCAGACCCTATGGAAAAAGCAGTGAAATTCTCGTCACGAATTTCCTCAGGACAGCAATTTTCCCCACTGTTACATATAGAGGACAAACTTATCTGCAGTGATTGTTACATGTGACAACTTTTTCTTTCTATTAAGTATTTAACATTGCTTAGAGTTGGGACCAAAGTAATGAAACATAACACAGATATTGATAGCCTGATGACTGGAAAGGTATAAAAATTATCACTCTTGCAAGTGACATGGTTGTATAACAAAAGGATATTTCTAACAGAGTTCAAGAGAATTGATGGAAAATTTTACAACTAATTAGTAAATTGTTTGATGTAGATAACCTGGATATAGTTTATTACCCATAACTAATCAGAAAGCATCATAGAAAAAAGACTGCTCTCTCTCAAAGAGAGAGTTAATGGACAATTTATAAAAATAAAACAACTCTGACAAATTTATTTCAGATGCTGGATGATTTTAAGTATAATATTTCAAAGACACATCAGAATTATGATTTCATCTTGTAGTTAGTAGACACACGTGAATCATGACAGAACTCTATGAAGAGAATCACCTTTATTACTCTAGTCATGAACAATACTTATCACACAATTTTTTCTTAAATCAGTCATCTTAAAACCCACATTATAATTCTAACAACAAAATTTTAATTTAGAGAAAAAAATAATCCCAGTAGAAAAAAAGAAAAAGAAACTATTAACCTTTATATTTGAAAAGCTCATCTGAAATCATTTGGCTAAAAGCTCTACCTTCATTTCCAGGAGTAAGGAACTTTGGATCAGAACTTAATGATAGTTTTGGATAGAGTCCAGATGTATCTGACCCATTAAGAAAATAAATACAAGTCATTCAAAAATTACTTCACCTCTGTTCACTTCCTTATTTTGGAGATAATATTGATTTTTGCTTAGGATTATTGTGTGTTATTGTGAAAGTAAAAAAGAAAGCATTTTGAAAATGTTTAATAATTTGCAGAAATTAATTTTCAAGGATTTTAAAAGAATTTAAAAAACAATGTTTCTAAATATAAAAATAATGTATCCTTTAAAATTGGAGGAAAGCTTAACAGAAACATTTTTAAACCCCTTATTATGAAGTTTATTCAAAATGATTGTTCCTTCACCATCATTCAGTACTGGAATACGTTAAGAAACAGATCCAGCCTCTCTAAAACCTTCATGTCACAGCTCTGCGAACACGTATTGACTCCCCACTGCAGGCCCTGCGCTGTTTGCTGCGGGGGAAGCCCACGGGCACGTCCCTGTCCCAGTTGCCCTGCAGTGCGTGCTGTAGGCAAAAACATATTCCATTATCCTCTGGGTCTCAGTTTTCTCGTTGGAGCGAGCGCCCGGTGGAGACAATGTTTTAAAGCCTCATCAGAGACCTAATGTGACGGAGCAGACGGAGGTAATTTGCCGTAACATCACTTTTGGAATAACTTGTCAAGCACTCTGTTATTTCCCAGGAAAGCCACAAAAATAAAGCATGACTCCTGCCCAGTGGGTCTCACAAGATAGTAGAGAAAATATGCAAATGACAGAACCGCGTGGGTGAAAAAGGGGAAAACGACAACTCACGGACACAGACCACAGCGTGGCACGTGCAGGAGGGAGGGAAGTGCGTGCAGGTGAAAGAAGGTATAGGGGGATCTGTCGTCGTCGGCGGCAGCCGTCCGTCTCGAGAGATGACGGTGTAGCTTCTTAAGAGTCTATCTGCACCGCCGAGAATGGCTGTGCAGTCCGACTCGGGAGTGACACGATATCTGTCTCCTCCCGTGTTGAATCGACATCTTGCGATGACGCTGGAGTGTCCTCTCCAGTGAAGCTGAAGCTACAGAGCCTGGGCAGGGTGATATGGAGGGTCTGCTGTTGCCCATGCAGCAGACCCCCCCTCTCTTCGCAGCTGAAGGGTCCAAGGGAAAGACGGAGTCAATACAGCTTGGCTTCAGGTGCGCCGCAGGAGTTGCCGGTGTTGACTACAACGTCAAACCGCCTTAGGGACTCCGGCTCCGGATTTTCTGTCGGGGTTTACTCCCTTAGCCTTTCTCCTGAAGAGGTATGCCGCAAGGCAGCGGAGGTTTTTTGGAGTCAGAGTTTTCCTTCTCTGATAGGGGGATCAATGGTGGTGAAAAAAGACCACAGATCGGAGTGGGCGGAGACAGAACACTCAGGGCTTTCCTGGAGTTAGCGGAGCTCGGGGGCGCACGCTGAGTGCGGTGAGGTCCTGTGCCCCGGACGCCCCGCTCCGCCACCGGCCGATCTCACGCCAGCCACGCCGCGCGCCGCCCTCGCACTCGCAGACACGTCGCACAGGCTTTTGGACAGCGGGCGTCCTGCAAGCATTTTAATGAGTCTCCAGGACTAGGTCATATTTATCTCCAATACCTGTTAAAATTCCATAGAGAACAATTAAAATGTCTTTGTATAAAAGGGAAAAATATACTTCTATTTCTGTAAGGATACTTCTTTCAAAACACGTCATGCAGGAAATGAGCGATTGGTAGCAAATACAGTGAACTGTGCTGCCCGGCATTACGAGAACTGTTTACTAGGACAGTCATTTATTACACCATAGAGGCAGTGCCGGGCTCGGAATACAACCTGAACAACAGCCGGAACAACGGTCCTCTGTGCTCACAGCCAACGGCAGAAAGCTGATAAGTCTTTAACTGACACAAATACAAAAGCACGCGACATTTGGTTAGTGTGTTTTATAACTTTAATGTTTTAATATTTGACAAATAAAGGTAGAATAAGATGAACGAACTAACATGTATCAAGAGCCTACTTCCAAGTCAGGCACTTTAGTCTTCATTACTTCGAGTTTCACAATATTTCCATATTTTAGGTGAGACATTGACGCTCCAGCAGTCTACCAGGCCCTTAGTCAGAGAGCTGACGTGTGCCGGACAGGGTGTTACAGTACCTTTATACTGCTCTGAGCTTTCCACAGAGATAGTATTTCTCACATAGTGTTCTGCAAAACAAGGATTCTCTAAAATGTTCATAAAGTTCATCATTGATAATAAAGGAAATCGACGAGTTAATGAAAAGGAGTTTTTGTAGTTTTAGGTATGCTAACTTATATTTTGAACACTATAGTATAGGTTTTCCAAAATATTGACCCAGAGGACAGCTTTAAGGGGACAGCGTGTGGCTCTGCTGGGCTAGAATACACCCTATAGGGAGCACTCCACTGGTACTGTGAACAGAAATGTGGGGATGACACTTTAGGAGGGAACCCTGCAGGTAGCTGGTAACGGGAAGTCAGTGCTCTAGGGCAGGGGACATGGTCATGAAGCAGGAAGGAGTGGCCAGCCCTCCTCTGGGACCTACGCTGCGAAGCCCCAAAGCTGAGGCTTGTACTTTGTTAAAGTGCTTCCAGCCACAGGTGCAATTAACTAAATTGAACTGCACACACCCTTTGCCACACACACACACACACATACACACACGTGTGCGCGTGCATAGGAAACTAGACAAAACATATGAAAATTATTATTACCAGATAGCGGACAAGAGATTGGAATGATAGAATCCCTAAGAGAAAACTACAAATGAGTCAGCTCAAGCTGCCTCACAAAATATCACAGACTGGGTGGTTTAAGCAACAGTTAAGTATTTTCCCAAAGTCCCAGAGGCCAAAGGTCCCTGATCAAGGTGCCGTCCCATTTGGTTCTTGGTCTCCAGATGCCTGCCTTCTCACTGTGCCCTCCCATGTTAGAGAGAGAGATCTCCTGTCTCTTCTCATAAGGACCTTGTTTTAGATGGGGACTTCACCCTTATGACCTCATTTAAACTTAATTTGCTCCACAAAGGCTTTGCCTCCTAATAGAGTTCCACATGAGTTGAGGGGAACATAAACTTCTGTCCATACCACTCTGCCCCTGCTCCAGCTCTCTGCTCTCTGCAGATAAGCATCTCATGGGAGATATGGGATGAGATGGGGACTGCAGGACAAGAGAATGCAGCCCCCAGATCTCTACTGCATGAACCACAAGGCTAGCTCTGGACTCTGGTGCCTTTTCCCTGAGGCTGCGTTTCTCAGGTTTCTTCTCCATTAATTACTGAGCAGGACGGGAATGCCAAGGCAGGTCTGTTCCGGGAAGTGCAGAGTGGAGGTAATTACTCTGAAAGACACATTTGCAAAGCTGCCTGTATTTGCCAGATTAGGAGCTTGCCCTGTGCAAAAAGCCTTCTCCTCAGGCACAGTTTTTGAAAAAAACTACAGGTGATTGATTAACTTAGTATTTGCCTGAGATGGTGAAAAGACTGTTGAGGTAAACAGAACGCATCAAATAGCTTGAAAGAAAAATTTGGGTTATGAGCTGTCCATAGGGGCTTCTAAAAAGTACAAATTGGTAGTTACAAAAGAGTCATGGGAATGGACCATATTGGGAATAACTATGTATGGTAGTAACTATGTAAGGCACGAAGTGGGTACTGGAAATATTGGGGGGATCATTTTGTAAATTATATAAATGTCTAATCACTATGCTGTATACCTAAAACTAATATTGATACAAACTACTATTGAATGTCAACTGTAATTGAAAAAATTTTTTAAAAATAGAAAAAATAATTAAAAGCTAGGACAGGTTCCTGGCAATCTGGATGTTTATGTGCATGCCCAGGACTTTGCACACATGTAGGAGACATAGGTAAAGGCCCTGACCTCTCCTCTCAGGCGAACCTCAAGGCAAGTAGTTCCCTGAGTATTGAAAGTCGCCAGTGGACCCACAGGGCTCCTTGGCCGAGTCAGGGAGGCTGCACCACCAATGCACCCACAGGGCTTCTTATTGTTTCTTTGTTTATGAAACTATGTCATTATTAACTCAGCTCTATGTTAAAGAAGCAGAGAAGTTCATAGCCACATATGACAGGAAATGCAGATTTTAAAGAATCATTTTAGAAAGGTGACTAAATATAAACAACAGCTACTACAAGAAACAACAAAAAACAATCAACCTTAGGATTGGGGAGGGAGAGAATCTGAGTTCCTGGGTGACCATCTAGTATAGTTAAATGTGTCAATTTTAACAAAAATTAATGGCACACACCAAGAATCAAGAAAGTATAGCTTGTTAGCCAAACAGGAGTCCTAGAAAGAGGAGAGAAAAAAGAAGAAACACTATTTAAAGAGAGATCATGGATAATGACTGGAAACTTCCAAACTTAATGAAAACATTGATCTACACATCCAAGAAGATAAGTAGGATAAATTACCCAAGTAGGATAATTTAAACAACATCAACACTTGGATGCAGCAATATTTAACCGTTGAAAACAAGGAAAAGGAGAGAAATATGAAGCAGCAAAAAGAAGTGACTCATCACATACAAGGATTTTCAGCAGTATTAAATGTCAATTTTCTATCATAGACATATAGGCCAGAAGGCAAAGGGACCACATAATGAAAGTACTGAAGGAAAAAAACACCTGCCAAGAAGTTTATGTTCATTAAAATTATCCTTAAAATTTGAAGGAAAAATTAAATCATTCTCAGATAAACAAAATCACAGAGAATATGTGTCTAGGGGAGACTTATTCTAAGAAGAGAGACCATCACTCTGAAATGAAAGGACATTAGGCATTAACGTGAATCCATATGAAAAAACTAAAGGGCACCACTAAAGTCAGCTACATAGGTTAATGTAAAAGATTTTTATATTTTACATAAAAATTGTATTTATATACCTTTTCCTATCTGATTTAAAATATAACTATTAAAGAACTAACTATAAGTCCATGTTAATGGGCATGCAATGTAATTTATATGACATACAAGCACAGAGGGGGCAAACTAAATGGACTCGTGTAAGAGCACCATTTTGTATACTACTGAACAAATTGGAAACACTCACACCTCTTGATTTCAGTGCTAACAAAACCTGCAGTGATCAAGATGTATGGTACCTGCATAAGGACAGACATGTAGATAAAAGGAATAGAATTGAAATTCCAGAAAGAAAGAAAAAAACAGGAATCTATGGACAGGTGATTTTCTACAAGGGTCGTGAGACAGTTCAATGGGGAAAGGACTAGTCTTTTATACAAACGGAGCCTGAACGACTGGATAGTCTCATGCAGAAGAATACATTTTGACCTATATTTCACATTACATATAAAAACTAACTCAAAATGGATCAAAGAACTAAATGTAGGGGCTAAATTTTTTTTAATTCTTAGAAAAAAATAAGTTTAAGTTTTCATGATCATGAATTAGGTATTAGAACTTTAGATATGGCACCAAAATATAACTAGTTAATTAACAAACTTTGAAAAACTAATAGGGCAAAGTAAACTTCACAAGAAACAAAATAAAATACTTGAATAAATTTTTTTAAAAAAAACAGTATCAAATTTGTGATGCAGACATTTAAGAGAAAAAAGGGATCTCAAATAATTAACTAAAAAGTCTTCCAACTAATAAACTGTAGAAAGAAGAGCAAAATTAACACAAAGCAAACAGGTAGAAGGAAATTATGAAGATATATGAGTAGAAATTATTAAACTCGAAAATAGAAAAACAATAGAAAAAAATCAAAGATAGTTTTCTAGAAAAGATCAACAAAGTTGACAAACTTCTTGTTACAGAAACAGGGGAGTCCAAAAATCCCCAGAGCTTGCAGCTGGGGGATGGGGAGAAGGAAGCAGCTTTTAGAATGCCTCCACATGCCTGAGGCTGGTGGCTAGTGTCTTTTTTTATGCAAAACGGCTTTAATGCATCCAAAGCCTCAGGTAGAGGGGAGGGGGCTTGAACCAGGGGACGGTATGGAGAAAGCACACAGAGCCTGCGTGAGGTTCTGTGAATGGTCAGGACTGGTTACCGCACCCACTGCATCAGAGGACGCAGTCAGGGGTTTAAAAATAAGCAGCAGACATTTTAGCCAGGCTGACTGTGTGGATTTGACTGGGGCTGAGGCTGACTATGTGAATTTAACTGGGACTGACGATGCAGTGTTAAGGAAGGGACATACATTGCTGCTTTGAAAAGGACAGACTGACAATGTGGATAACAAAAGGACTAACTATGCAGTTTACAAGGATGCTGAGAATCCATGAGGTTCCGGATTAAAAGCTGGTGGACCCCATAACACAGACAAGGTCTCCCCAATCAGGATTGAATGACTGGCAGCTGCTGGTAAAGCTGAACTGTGTTTGGAAAGTAGGGAAACGGTTTCTCTAACTTTTCTAAAACTAGCCTGGTTTGGTAGGAGGGGGGAGGCAAGGATGTGTGTTTATGGGTGTTTTAAAGAATATAAGACTTAACAACAGAAATCTCCAAATAACTAAATCTATATAACTGTTAAATAAACAATTCTTTTTCTTTTCACTGAATTCTGGTATTGAGAGTTATAATTTTGGCGGCGGGCAATCGGGCCCCTGACTAAAGAGCCCATGGGTTTGTTTTCAATTGGAGCAGCCCAGGGGTTCTGTAACATTGTTACCAGCAGACTGGAGAAAATACTAAAGATAATTATGAAAATCAAGAATGAAAGAGGGGACATTACCACCAACTTCACAGCTTAAAAGGAATGATGGTCAACTTTATGCAATAAAATTTAAATAACATTAATGAAATTGACAAGTCCTTAGGGAGAACCTAATTACTGAAACTCATTGTCAATGTAAGAAACATTCAAACCTGTAGAGAATTTTTGTTGCATTTATTTGAACCAAACTGATGACAATTGCAGGGAAGCAACATCTCAACAGATCAAGAAATGTTGTGGAGATGGCAGGTGAGCACCTTATTTTATACATTAGAATCAAGGGAGAGGCGTTATAGGGTTTACATGAAATCCGCTGGTAATAGATGAGGGAGGCAGGAAAAAGCAGAGTGGGGTAACCTCTGGGATTGGATAAAAGGTAAAATGATAGACACATACTTTTTTTACATCGGTGGGTACAGAATAGTTAATAAAAAATTAACATAACAATAATAATGAGGGAATGTGTGGTTTCAGCTTGTGCCCAAGGGGTTTGGGGAAAAAGGGAAGTTGCTTTGACCTTGGAAACATGTTACCATAGATGCAAAACAACAATAGATAGACTCAGTTAAGGTAAAGACTGACCTTTGTTAGGAAAAATATACCTCCCTAGGACATGAGTACCCTCCATGAACTGCTTTCAGTTAATAAGTTTTAATTTCAGACCATTCTTTGTGGTTACTTTAGGTATGTCTCTGAGTTTGTTAGGCTGTCTCTCAGGCCTCCCCTGAGCTTGTCAGGTTAATATGTGGCCCCTTTTCTTCCACATCATGAAGAACTAGAAACTCTTAATTGAAACTATAAAACATGTAAAGAAATTGAATTAATAAGTAAAAATATTCCTACACACACACACACTTTTTTTAAAAATCGCATGACTTCACTGATGATATATTTTTAAAAAATTAAAAATAAGAAAAAATGTCCACAAACTCTTTCAGGAAATGAGGAGAACATTCTTCACAGCTCATTCAAAGTAGCCACGTGATAGTAAAACCTTAGAAAGACAATGCATGCAAAACATGGACATAGTCCCTTCACTAATTTAGATATAAACATCTTGGATAAAATATAAGTAAATGAAATAATTTACTACACAACATGATTAAGTGGGAATCATTCTAGTAGTGCTGTTTTAACATTTGAAAATCAAGTAATGTAATCTATTATATTAAAAGCAAGATTATATGATTATCACAATATATGTAGAAAATGGTTTAACCAAAGCAACACCTATTTATGATTAAAAACTTTCAACAAACAAGAGAAAAAGAGAAATTATTCAGCTCGACAAAAGACATCAATAGAAAATCACAATTAACATGATAGTTAATATTACAAAATGGTATGCTTTCTTCCCTGTACCAGGAATAAGACAAGGATGTCTGCTTTTACCACATTTTTAAATATTATAATGTAGATTCTTGCTAGGGAATCAGGCACAAAAAGCGGGGCTAGGGAGCATTCAGAGAGGAAAGAAATAAGTAAAATATCTTTATTCACAGAAGACATGATTTTCTATGTGGAAACTCCTGAACAATCTACAAAAAACCTGAAAGAAATTACTAAAGGGGTTCCAGCCAAGATGGAGGTATAGGGGGACACTCTGCCTCCTCACACAATCGTTAAGGATTAAAACTACCTGAAAACAAAGAAAACAACAAAAACTGCTAGAAAATCAAACTGTATAAAAGTCCGACAACCAAAGATTTAAAAGGGGAGTGTTCATCCAGATGAGTAGGAGGGGTGGAGCTGAGGAGCTGGGCAGAGAGAATGCAGTGTGGTGGTGGTGGTGGCGGCAAGGCAGAGGCTGCAGCCAGCAGAAGGGGAGGTCCCATACTATAAAGATGGGAAGGACACCTAGGGAGCAATCCCGGCCCCAGGTTAGACCATGCAGCTCACAGTTCCAGTGCCAGGAAAATAGTCTCATAGCTTCTGGCTGTGAAAACCAGTAGGGGTTAGGGGTCCCCATGGTCCTAGAATTCATGCAAACCCACCCACTCTAGGAACCATCACCAAGGCAACATCTAAGGGGCACCAGTCACATATACGAAGGGTGTGAAGTGACTGGAAAAGGAGCAAGTGCCGAGCAAGCGACATTGTTCCCTCTCTGACTCCTCCACCATATACAGCACCAAAAAGCAGTGAACAGAGTTGCCCAGCACTGATGAATACCTAAGGCTCCATCCCTTATAATGTAACAGCTGTGGCAGCTCTACCTAATACACAGAGGCAAACACGGGAGGCTGTCAAGTTCACACCGGGACATATGGCCCAAGTAAAAGAACAGACCAAAACTCCAGAAAAAGAACTAAGTAAAAAGGAGATAGCCAGCCTATCATAGGAAGAGTTCAAAACACTGGTAATAAGGATGCAGGGAAATGATTGAGTACGGCCACAAAATAAAGAAAGAAGTAAAGGTTATACAAAGTGAAATAAAGAAAAATGTACAAGGGACCAAGAGTGGTGGAAAGAAAGCCAGGATTCAAATCAACAATTTGGAACATAAAGAAGAAATAAACATTAAACTAGAACAGAATGAAGAAACAAGAACTTTTTTAAAAAATGAAAGTTTAAGAAGACTCTGGGAAATATCCAAAAGTGCCAATATCAGAATCATAGGGGTGCCAGAAGGAGAAGAGAAAGAGCAAAAATTGAAAATTTATTTGAAAAAACAATAGAGGAAAACTTCCTTAATTTTGTGAAGGAAATAGATGTAAAAGTCCAGAAAGCACAGAGTCCCAAACAAGTTGGACCCAAAGAGGACCATGTCAAGACACATGCTAATCAAAATGCCAAAGGTTAAAGATAAAAAGAGAATCTTAAAAGCAGCAAAAGGAGAGAATTATCTACAAAGGAGTTCCCATTAGGCTATCAGCTGATTTCTCAAAAGAAATGTTGCAGGCAAGAAGGGACTGGCAAAAAGTATTCAAAGTGATGAAAAACAAGAACCTACAATGAAGATTACTCTGTCCAGCAAAGCTATCATTTAGAATGGAAGGGCAGATAAAGTGCTTCTCAGACAAGGTAAAGCTAGAGGAGTTCATCATCACCAAGCGCTTATTGTACAAAATGTTAAAGAGACTTATTTGAGAAAAAGAAGATCAAAACTATGAACATCAAAATGACAACAAATTTACAACTATCAATGACTGAATCTAAAAACAAACTAAGCAAACAACCAGAACAGGAACAGAATCATAGATGTGGAGATAATATGGAAGGTTATCAGCTAAGAGGGGGAAGGAGAGGAAAGGGGAAAATGGTGCAGGGATCAGGAAGCATGATTGGAAGGAATAAAGTAGACAGAGGGATGTTAAGAATAGTATAGGAAATGGCTAAGCCAAAGAACTTACATGCATGACCCATAGACATGAACTAAGTGGGGGGATTTCTGGAGGGAAAGGGAGTACTAGGTGGAGGGGGGAAAAGGGGGAAATTTTGGGACAACTGTAAAAGCATAATCAATAAAATATACCTAAAAAAAGAAATTGTTCAACAAGGTCTCCATATACAAGATCAATATAAAAATAAAATTTACTTCTATATACTCGCAATGTACAGATACAATTAAAAGCAATATCATTTATTGTATCAAATAATATAAAATACTTAGGCAAATCACACAAAAGATCTCTATACTGAAAACTACAAGTCGTTCCTAAAAGAAATTAAAGAATACATAAATAAATGGATCTTCTATGTCCATAGAATTAATATTAAGATAACAATGCTCAATCTGATCTATAGATATGATGAATCATCATCACAATGGAAGCAAGCATTTTTAAAGCAGCTGACAATCTCTGAAATTTATATGAAGACACAAAGAATGTAGAGAATCCAAAACAACTTAGTAATTATTTCAAAGTTAGAGTCACCAATATGGTGTGGTGTTGGTGTCAATCTACACAAATATATTTTCAGTGGGTTAGAAAAAGTGTGAAGAAACATGCCAGTGCATATATGGCCATTTCATTTTTGACGGAGGTTTTTGCTGCTGGAGATGATGTCCTTTCACAGGTCATAAGGAAAGCATTCTGGGACCCATCTATAGGAGGATGTGGTAAGATTTATTGAAGACACTGGAACGAACACAAAGAACTATCTGGGTTCAACTCTGGGATCTCACCTCCATCTGTCCTGCTATGGACAAAGTCCAGCCTTGCCGTCAGTACGAAAGCCAATGTCCAAAAACTCTGGGCCAAGCGGAAGCTTATTCTGGTTTAGTCCACGTCGGCCCCCTTCTGGTTACCACCGTCCATTCCCGGCTGCACTCAGGTTGGAGCAGGGTCCCCACCTGGAGCCCACCCATCTGCCATAGGCTCCAGAGGGCTGCTAGGGCCATGTGGCTGCTATGGAGCGAGAACACACAATGAACGGGACAGGTGTAGGTTACTGAGGGAGATGGAGGGGGAGAGAGAGAGAAAGAGTGAGAGAAAGAGAGAGCACTTTGTCGGGCTGATTATATTATCTCAGGCCTGGAAAGGACCAGGCGCCCTTGCAGACTAACCAATCAACTTCCTAATCTTCTGTGGGCCGGTGTTGCATCCTCCCCCTAACTAGTCCATTTCCTAGATCTTGTGGGCCTCTGTGTCCTTTATGCAACCTGATCCTTTCTCCAGGCTAGACTGACAGGTCCCAGTGTCAGCATTTTAGTTCCTACTGCACACGCCTCATAGTGGAAGCAGCTCCCCAAGTGCCATCTGTGCATGTGCCCAGCAGAGGAATTTCTCCTCCCTGGCCCCTTCCTGCCTGCCTCAGAGACAAGGTCCTGATGAAGCAAGCTTATTGTTCAATTCAGCTTTCTAGTTTATTCGGCTTCTTAATGAATAATTCTGTTTGCTCCCTTCCTTTATTAATATCTAGCTACGTACACTAAGAGTTTCATAGACAAACTCAACGGTGAAAGAATAGTGTTTTCAACAAAGGGTACTGAAAAAATTAGACATCCATAAAAAAGTAAATTGAATTAATATCTTATACTAACATATAAAAATCAGTTTAAATTGGGTCACTGACCTAAATGTAAAACTAACACTATAAAATTTTAGAAGAAAAATTTGAAAAGCACATTTATAACTTTGGGTTTGCTAATGATATTTCAAACCAAGATCAAAAGCACATCGATAAGAGGAAAATGTGATTAATTGGACTTTTCCAAATTAGGACATTTTCTCTTCTAAGGTTTATGAAAAGACAAGCCATGAGTTGGGAGCTAATATTTTATCATCTACCTGATAAAAAACTTGAACCCAGAACATATAGAGCCTTTAAAATTCAATAGTGAGAAAACAATCCAATAAATAAATGAAGTTAGGGGAAGAGTCTGAAGAGCCACCTTGCCTAAAATTATGGCAAAATGCCACATTAAAATGGTTCTCTATATCTTTAGTCAAATTAGTATCACAATGATATACCAACGAGCGCCTATTAAAATAAAATAAACTTATTTTATTTAGTAATAAAAATAAACTGTTGATGAATCTCAAAAATTTATTTGGAGTAAAAGAAATCACACTGAGTACAGACTACATGATTCCATTTATAAAAGATTCTAGAGAACTGAAATTTAAATGTGATAACAGAGAACAGATCAATAGTTGCCTCAGAATAGTACAGAGATGAGATGTAAGAGAAGATTCAGTTTATTGTATGTTAATTATACCTCATTAAAGCTGTTAAAAATAAATAGTATTTTCACTTTCTTAAAAGAATATACAGTACAGTATTGGTTAGAGATAAGAAAATAAAGGAAGTATCAGAAACAACCAAAGTTTACATGAATTTAACACAGGATAGGGTGACATTTATAGCAATGTAGGAAAAATGAGTTATTTACCATAAATTCAATGATCTGCTGATGAGGTAGGTCTTAGTGTCCAGAGCACAGATTACAGGGGAGGACTTCTGCTGTCAGTCCTTGCACCCCCACTTAATAGTACTACAACTCCTGAAAGCCTCTTACTCTGTCTTGTTCCAATTCACCTTCAAAACAAACGGTTTATCAAAGAAGGGACCAAGTACAAACTGTATTTAACTTTGACCTCTATCTCACAATATACCGAAAAATTAGCTCACAAAAGGGCGTAGATTTATACATAAAAGCAAGGACCATAAAACCTCTAGGGGAAAATAAAGGAGAAATCTAGTCATTCCTGATTATTGAAATAGCAGAGTCTCATATTCTTCAGGAGTTACCAGAAAAAGTAATATCGCTGCCAGGCAAAATGATTGGATATGCACCAAATAGACGAGAGCTTCAGTTTTCATTTCTGAAGAACAGAACTTTGGTTTTAACAAGTCTCAGAGAAAAAAAACATGAAAAAAGAATCCGTAATCCTCTTATTCAAAATTAAAACAAAAGGCTACACATTTCACTCATTCTTTTGGTTTCTAAGTGTTTTTAGGTCTTGCTTTCTCATGCCAAGCTTCGGACTTGCCTGCATTTTTTTCTCCGTGTTCGGAGGAAGTGGCACCCTGAATCCTGCAGGGCTTGGCTGGTCGGCTGGGTTATCTGAAGTAACCCTGTGATATTACTACAAGATTCATGTGCCAATGCTTCAAAAGAAAGGCCAATATATTAAATCAGTTAGTCTGGAGTAAGGAAAGTTTTATGGATTGAGAAAGCCCAGCTGCAGAATTTGGGGGTGTCTTATGGCTTCTGAAAATCCATCTTGAGAAAACCCAAATTCAGTAATCTTTTATTGTCAAGGGAAGAGAACAGGAACAAGGCAAGAGGCGGGTACTGGCCCTGGACAGCGAGGCTTCAAAGGGATCCAAGGCAGAAAGGCAGAACTCAACATTTCTAAATCCCTTTGTTCCCGGTTGGTCTGCGGAGTCCTACTGAAGACTCCTGTAAATCTTTGAAAAATGGTCATTACTTTGTGCATATTTTCCACATATTTGGGGCTGCTCAAGCCTCCAGCAGGATTCCGCTAGTTAATTAGCATGTCTATAGCGGCAGCTATCAGCAAGGCCATCCAAGAGAGCATTTCGCTCTGTTACGGGGTTCAACATGGTCTCAGTGTTCTCTCCAAAACAGAAAAATGGGGTGGGGTAGGGTGGGGTGGGGAGGAGAAGAGTTTTTACTGTGATCAGTGAATGAGGTAAGAGGATGACCACGTGCCTCATAGCATTAATTTGAAAAAGTTAGTCTTGTTTCTTTTTTGAATCTCAAACTTCATATTTTAGTTGAGTCCCTAACAAGCCTAGTTTCTCTTCAAGTCTTCCAGAACCTTTCAGGGTGAAAATTATTTTAGTATTACTCAAAGTAAAACCATAGTTATTATTGATGCCGGCATGTTCATTGTCCTGTTCATTGTCCTTCACTATTTTTGTTTTTTGTTTTTCAGAATTCATTATATCAGGACACAGCAAAAAAGGGTACATTTTGTCTAATATATGCTAATGGGAACAAGCAGTGAAATAGAAAGAACCAAAGTAGTAAGTGATAACCCAAAGCATTACTTGTTACAACTCTCCTCCGAAACAAACCATTTACCAAGAAGGGAACAGTAAAAATTTAATAGGTTTCTCTCCTTCCCATTCCTGTGCTTTCTTCCAACCCTCTGCTAACGATGTAAATTATTGTAAAAGGAATCAGACGTTTTTAGCAAAAGGGGGGAGATAAGGTATAGTGTTTAAATTATTAAAAACAGGAAATGAGTTTTTAATCATTAAGAGATACGTGTTTTTCAGGACCCAGTATAATTACTGGTGTTTGTGACCACTTGTCAGTAGCTGACACCCTCACGACTCTTGCGGGTGGAATTCACATTCTTCCACAGGATCACAAGAAAAGCATTTCATGGACCCATGTACAGAAGAGTGTGGTTTGGCAAGGTTTATTCAGGTGGAAATCAATCCCAGGGATTCCAATGTCCCATCTCCATCTGTCCTGCCATAGAAGAAGCCGACCCTAAGCTCAGCAAGGCCAAAACAAAGTCCAGTGTCCAGAGTTTCTGTTTCACATTAAAGCTTGGTCTCTGGAGCCTGCGTGGTCTGCTGCAGACCACATGGTTGCAGGTGTTCCTGGCGAGGGTGCAGAAATGAACGGGATGAGTGTGGGTCACTGAGTCAGAGAGACAGCTCTTTGTCACTGGGATTATGCATGTCGCGTTTGGGACAGACCAGCAGCTTTTCAAAATAACCAAACTTCCCAAGCTTTCATGGGCTTCTGATAGTTCCACCCCTGAGTTGACTGACAGGCGTCTATGGCCAAGCACCTCCCCTTTTGCCCCAACAATCAAATAGCAGAGAGTAGGCAGTGCTCCTGGGGAGATATCCCATGCTCCTAGCGTTAAAACTCCGTGGCTGCAACCCCCTGGAGTGTGTGAATGAGTCTGTAAATGCTATAGCTTCCTGGCTAGCAAGCAGGCTCAGTGTCCGGTTCTTTTTGCTCTCTTTCCTTTCTTAAGATCTGGCTAACTAAGGTAACACAACCACCTGCACCAGCAGCCACCGCTGCCCCACCAAAGGTCCTTGCAGTGAGAAGCCATGTGTATGGTGTCCCCTCATAAGCACTAGTTTATCATGATAAACCATTAGGGGTTGTAACCATGGAAAAACTTCATTTCCTTAATCTGATCTTTTATCCTCTCTTGCCTTTTGATTCAGACCGGCCTCATCCAGCACCTGACTCACCTGCCTTCTTCTCCCTTGCACAGCCGCGCCCTTGACCATTAAGCCCTCGACCATTAAGCCCTCGACCATTAAGCCCTCAGGACAATGAGGCCGTGATCAGCATTAAACCACCTTAGAAACAAAGCCTTGGGTTTTCTGACCACAACGACAGAGTTTAGGTCACAGTAGTTTTTCAGGACCAGACCCAGAAAAGCTGTGAAGCCACATGCAGAGACTCCATTAGGACCAGATGCAATGACCAATTACCCTCTACCCTAGCACCCCCAGTCAACAGGGAGCAAGACCCTGATCAGACCCTAACTCCGTAGTCACCAGGCTTAATGACTCTTCCCATATGTAGCCCCTACCCTGGGGAGCCAGGTCTTTGAGCTTTACCTCAAGTCTTGGGCATGGGCCACTTCCTTAAAATAAACTGTTACTTTGTGTCAATTGGCCTTTGCTGTGAACAGGCAAACGGACACTTTTAGTTTGGTAACCGGTTCAGTGTACGTGAAAGAAAGAAAAGGTGTAAGGCATTGTTGTGAAAAGAAAAGAATAATTGAGGGCTCTGAGCAAAGGTGCCGATTATTATAATCTTTCATGGACATGATCATAAAATATTGAGTATATGATATAAACATTATTCATAAAACGAATTAAGATTGTTCTGATTATTAACTTTCCAAGAACAAAAACTTAGCCTAATAGTTATTTTCCTGTTGGTGCAAAATATTCATATTATTTAGATAATGCAGAAGTATAAAAAGTCATTAACCATATTTTTATGCCATATTAGGAGACAGTTTCAAATATTACAGACCCTTTACTCTTAAAATCTACTGGTATCAGTTATAGTTAACAATAGTTTAGTGTTCACTACATGACAAGTAAATTACAAAGATTATTTATTCAACTCTCACAACATCTTGAAGTGGTTTTTATTGTCATCTTTATTTTGCATTTGATAAAAGTGAGACTTGAGGAGATCGTTTGGTCTCCAATACCACTCTGTCAGTAACTGGTGAAATTCACATTTTAAAATGCTGTCTCTCTGGTTATGGAGTTCATGATGTTGACATCCTGTCTCCATGATAAAGCTTCTTCAATAGGTGTGTGTGTCCTCCCTTCCCTTCATTTACGTTAGCCGTTCCTATCACTTATTTCTCAAATACTGTTCCCTCTTCACAAATTGAAATATAAAACTATAATTCCACTCCTGTAAAATTATAACAATAAAAATACTTTCCTACGACCTCATAATTAATAAACATTGTTAAAGAATAATTTTTAAAGGGTAAAATAATGACTCATACAAATTTGAAATTGGACATGTAATATGTTAACTCATTAATGTGGGGACAGTAAGATGTTTCAGTGTCTCACAGGAGAATGCAGAGAACAGGCACATATTTGGGCAGAGATAAATGACATAAATTTCTCTAATAGATGCAAAGCTGGCCAATATCAGCAGGGCAATAATCAGCCCTATATCCATGAAAATTTGCATTTCTGTGGCCTAGTCATTGGTATGGCTATCGGTTATTTGGCAATTTACAAAAAAGCTCAAAGACGATGAGAGGCCCAGAGATTGCATTTCCCTAAATTCTCTAATTCACCTAAATCACAACATAAAGGGAAAGGAGGAGGGATTGGCTGGTCTGATCAAGACCCACAGCTAACACAGCTAAACTTGGAATTACTGCATGCATCTGTCTCCTTTCGCTCGGAAATCTCATTATAATCCCAGCACAGAAATGCCAAAGACTTAACCCCTCAAAAACAGAGCGAATGCCAGGTCAGACAGTGGACCACCGGAAAGCTGCTGGTCTCCTACAAGTAGCAGAGTGTAAGCCCCTAACTCTTGCCTCCCAGGAGGGGGGGGGGGGCCTACCTTCATTTTAATGGAAATTTCACCGGAAGGCTCTGGCTCAGAACTGTCAAGAGCTCCTGACCAGTGGGGTTAATTAAGCACAGGGATGAAGTGAACGGTGCTGCCATGAGCAGTGGGAACTGCAGCCCCTTCTCCATCCACTCCAGCACATGCCTCTGAGACCTGAGATTTGAGATGCTCCTCTCAAGAAACTAAGAGTTGCTGAGGAAATGACCTTCATGGTCTGATATTGCAGACCTTCCAGCGCATTGCCTAACAAGCAAGAGACCCAAGAGGTGGCAAATGTTGGGGAGCACAAACTTTTCCTCGGCTCTCTTAAGTTCATTTCAGGTGGTCTGCAAATGAAACTGACAAAAGGTAGATAAGCAAGAAAAAACAGATTTAATTGTGTACATATGCCCTGAAGTCACAGAGAAATTCGACTCAGAGATTAGAATTTGGGACATACGTAGCATCTTAATAGGAGTCAGGAGGGGCAGACAGGTACTACTGGGAGAATAAATGACTTATTTGAAGGGGAAAATACTTATTAAATATCATTTTTGGAAATATAAATGGGCCCCTATGAGAACACAGAGGAGATAAGGTCGTTGCGGGGCAACATTTGGGTGTGGTGCCCACACCTCATCTCTGAAAAGGGAGGGCTAAACTAGGTTGGCTCTGGGGAACAGATTTATGACGACTGGGCTCTTTCTGGGGTCCCTGCATTTAGGCATTTGGGGATTTAGGAACTCATGTGCCTTCAGCTCAGAGTAAGCTTTACGCCACAGTGGCTTAGCCAGGACCTTTTACAACACCCACTTTAAAGCAACTGATTAGATCAGACTTCTGATAGCAACAACAATTATGACCTAGGAGACATGTATGAATTAGCAAAGAATACAAGCCACCTTTGAGGAGAAAATAAACATTACATTTCTCCATGCTCTCTGGACAATTCACATCAATAATTTAATGGCTTCAATTTCACAAAGGTATAGATCAAAATATGATTCACAAAGGAAAAATCAGAGGAAGGTCTATCCAATGTATATATATATATATATATATATATATATATATATATATTTGTGAAATGGTTATTTCTTTCCTTGGTCTGTATAATACAAAGGGGATAAAGTTGCCCAAGGGGGAAAAAATGCCTTTTGCTGCAAACTTAAGGGAAGGATAGGAGAGGAAAACATTATGTGATAATAATGTTTGAAGATGCCTTCATAGCGTGTTGATCCTGGAACATCAAAGAACTATTTCAATGATTTTATCATGGAAGCACCTGTCAGAAGCAGCAAAATAAAGACATGGTACATTAGAGGTGGAAAGAATCTTAAGCATCACTTAGTCCAATTGCTTCACTTCACAGAGAAGTAACCCAGACTCCAGTGAGGCTGTGACCATCCTGCTAGGCTTCCAAGTTTGTTCAAATTTCCCCAGGCCACTTGTCTTTGACTACCCTGTGTCAACATTTAAATGGAAAAATGCTAATCTATCCCTATTAACTACGGATTAGGAAACAAAAGCAAAGATATTAAAATACTTATTTCCAACCACTTACAATTTGATGTCTTGATTTCCAAACTAGGACACTTACCATTACAAAATACTGGCACATCTTAATTGATTAAAAATAAGATTTTAAAAGTTTTCTTTTTTATCAAAAATAAGTCAGGTAATTTCTAGTGGGTGTGGGCACAAAAGAGTGGGAGGGCCTAAACTACTATTTTTCTTAGAATTCACTTTAAGTCATATGATACGATTAGTTTTGAATTTTCTCAATATCACACAATAGTGTATATTTTCTCTAATAACATTTTTCTGGAATACCATACACACAAGACCTTCTTTCTTTATGAAGGTTAACGCAATATAGCATTCTCTCTTGGTTTCTCAGAACTTTGGTCGTCACTTGCAGAGCGGAAAGGGTCTCAGTGGGAAAGCGTGGCTAGGTCTCAGACACACCCGGGGGTTCCTTCCTGTCTCAGCTCGTGGCCTTCAAATCGTTGCAGCCCCACTCAATCTCTGATGCGTTTAGACAGTGTTTGTATTTTATCCAGGTTTTGGGGTTGCTTCGGAAGGAGGGCTTGTCTAATATAAGCTACGTCCCATAGCAGGAAATACCATTCTGCATTCCAGACTCACAGGTCACTGCTTTCCAGAAACTCCTTCTGTCCTGGAGCCGTGGGTGCTCCCGGGGATTCTCTCCCTGAGCCGTCTCGGCGCATCCCAGGTGATTTCCGTGAGAAACCGCATCTGTCCTGGGACTCCCTTGACCACGTCCACGCTTATAAGTTTCCATTTCTGACTTAACTCCAGACTTCTGGTTGACAACACACCTGTAAATCCTTCAGCTTAGCGGGACGTCTCCATGTGGACATACCACCTACACCTCGAAGTTTATGTCCCTCAGAAGCACCCCTTCCCCTAGAATTTCTATTTGTATTAATGTAACAGCAGCGCCATAGTAACCGAAGCTTGAAACCTGCCTCCTTGCTCACCTCGCACACGTGGCTCCTAACTGGCCGCAGACGCGCACACGTTCTCCCTGGCGATGACTCCCGGGCATCTCCCAGCCTCCGCCCCCGCTGATACTCCTATTGTGGCCTTAAACCTCATAGCAAAGCTATTTTAGTGATTTCTAAATGTTAGGGTAGCTGCGGCTTTTAACCAGGAATATACCTCATAAGTCATTTGAGGAGCTTTAAAAAATGCCAGTGAGTTTTCATCTCAGAAGGAAGAAAGGAGAACGTCTAAGCCAGGTCTTCGGGCACACAGGGCTAGGCAAAAGCAGGTTTACAGCTGTGGGTGTGCAAAACACACGTCATCCTTATACTATTATTTATGAATTACTGTGTTATTTTCCATACAGACAACCGTAAACTTATGTGACTTAAGACAAAGAATGATTAACTAGGAAGAGGGAGGGAAGGATTGGCAACGCGGACAACGCTTACCATCCCACGCATCAGCTCGTGATGCCGAAGAAACAGCACTAACAGGAAATGAGGCTAAAAACGGGCGTTCCTTCAGCAACCAGGATCCAGCCGAGTGCTTTGGAAAGGATGTTCTCTGTACCAGGTAAACTAGAAGGCAAACACTGCTACCTCACGGGGACGCCTCGGAGCTCCAACATTTGTGAGTCCTTGCTGTAGATCAGACAGCTGCTGACAGTAGCTCGCGGCCAGGGATTGAATTTCTCATTCTCCCGGAAGCCCAGGTGATGCCGCATACTTACTTCTGGTGCACTAGTGAAGTGACATGGGTCATCTTAGGCCTAGGAGTTAGGAAGGGAATGTGCATTCTCGCCTGTCATCGCCCACCTATCCCCACACAGTTCACCGGGCCCTATGGGGTCGCAGGTCACAGGGTGGGTCCCTGTGTGAGCACGTGGAGGCGGGCAGCAATGCCAAGCGCGGTGCTGTTGTTGCTAGCTGGCATCGCAAGCCACACGTTGTTCCATGCCCCCTGTAGTTCTCTAACGGAGTTGGCAGAAGACTTGTGGTTAGGTGCTAAATACATGCATCAGTAGCAAGATGTTAATTTGCATCTACATTCCATATCACTGTATTTTTCTTCTCAGTAAAGCAGGTATTTAACTTTTTCACACAAAAACTGTATTATGAAGCTAGAGTTGCTAACTGGAGTAAAAATATCTTTACCTCTCCACCACACTTTCTGTGTATGGCATTGACCAATACTGTTTCCCCAAGTGCGATTGCTCAGGGACCCATGACCATTATTGACAACCTCATTATCCAAAAAATTAAATATTCTTATATAAGTGAAAGTTACATCAGAAATTGAGCTTTTTTTTTCCTTTCAGAAAAACCACTCATCTGTCCAAGCAATTGTTTGTAGCTGTATATGCGTGTTAGATTGTGGTATGTCTTGGGGCAAGATGGGTTGGTATGACCATCTCCAGTGTCATTTTTAGGCAAATTAAAAAAAAAACAGATGCAATTACACACATAACAAATTGACATAATACCAGGCATTGATGCTTACAAAAAAAATGGGAATGTTGACCTGGCTGGTGTGGCTCAGTGGATTGAGCACCAGCCTGCGAATCAAAAGTTCACTGGTTTGATTCCCAGTCAGGGCACATGCCTGGGTTGTGGGCCAGGTCCCCAGTTGGGGGTGCAGGAGAGGCAACCACACATTGATGCTTCTTTCCCACTCTTTCTCCCTCCCTACCCCTCTCCTTAAAAATAAATAAATAAAATCTTTTTTTTTTTTAATGAGTATGTTCTGATAATTCTGGTGGGAGCATATGTTAGTTCAATCACCTTGCAGCAATTTCTTAATCAGGTCATTTTCATTAAAATGTGAACATTTTAGGTCAAGAAGTTTCACTTCTGGTTATATACATTATACGAACACTCATATGTGTACACACAGAGGCAGGTGAAGTAGAGTTACATTAGAATGCTCTTGGGAATGAAGAGAAGAAGAAAGGAAGGGTGGAAGGAAATACAACTGAAAATTTCATTAAGAAGGTATTGAATTATTAAATTATAATACAGGGTGGGACAAAAGTAGATTTACAGTTGTTTGTATGACAAATAATACAATAATTAATAAATAATAATACAAAAATAAGCTGTGTTTTGCATACTCACACCTGTAAACCTACTTCTGTTCAGCCATGTATATTTTTAAATGAACCACTGGACAGTAGTGTAAATAAAGTAAATTAATATATGTGTTCTCTTAGGTAAATTTTAACAACAGCAAAACTACTGTATGTTAGTTATAGATACATACATAGGTAAGAAATGTATGAAAACACAAATAAATAGGACAAACAACAAATTTATTGATTATATGTTTAGGAAGGGGGAAAAAGTGTTTCAATTTCCTCTGTGATGTACTAGTCCATTTAAAAACACTGAACATTCCTGAGATGCATTGACAAAATATTAGTATGTTAAATATTTCCATTGAGATACATGGATATATCTTATCTTATTTTCTGTTATTTTGGGTTTATTTGTTTGTGTCACTTAATTTTTATAAAGAGTCATGACAGGTTCCATTTTTTAATATAGGTATTTGTTTATAAACTCAATCACTGCTTGAATCAGTTTTCATCTTCTTGCCAGGTGGTACCCACATGGGAGACAGTCCCCATCCAGAAACCAGTTGGAGAGCTGGCACTCACAAACTCTGAGCTCCGCAACGTGAAGGAAGCACTGTGTCCTCATCACTCTGCAGCTGGTACCCAACCTAATGAAGCAGCTCAGTAAACAGTCTGTCCCAGTGAACTCACAGGTAGTGGGGAGGCTGCACCCGGCATATATTGTGGAGAGGAACTGATTAGATGCGCCTGATTTCAGGTGTCTTTGCTTTTTTAACAATTTCACAACATTCATTGTTATCATGAACTTCCGCTGTGTGACAGCAAGGAATTGTGAAGAACAAAAATGCATCTATATTCGAATTAACGATCTGCTTCCTGAATGGTTAAACTAGCGAAAAACATGTGTGAGTAATGACAACATATATGCCATCTCAGTGTCCCTTGCATGCTGCCAAACTGAGAATCCCCGAGCCCCGTCTGGGCTGCGCCGCGCTGGCCCGCCGCTCCAGGCCCGGCCTGCTGCAGACTCGGCTGTCAAGTCAGAGCCCGTGCGGGTCTTGGCAGCCGGTCGCTGCTCCTGTAGGAACCTGTGAAGATGAGCGGGCGGCAGGATGTGGCAAGTTTGTAAGACTTCAGAACACAAGGCTTTCTGCCTAAAACGCTGTTGTCTCTGTTCGGCTCCGCCCACCTCTCCAGTGCACCTCCCACGCAGTCCACGTCACAATTCAGGTTCCAGCAGCGCAAGCACTTAGCACCCCCTGACCCTCTGTGCTGCTCTGGCCTCTGTGCCTGGCCGGGGGCTGTCACCTGCCAGGAACGCCATCCTTTTCTTCTTGTCTACTTGGAAGGCAAGTAAGCCCAGCTGGCAAAGCCCTAACAGATGTGCCTCCTCTCTAACATCCCCTGAGTTTGGCAATCCAGGATTATCATGACCTGAAACAAGAGAGACAAAATCCATTCACAGCATCCTGACATTTAACATCTTCCACCAATACGCCCAACATAGTCATTCATTCATTGATTCAAAATGGAGTGCTTACTAAATTTTAAGCCATACACAAGGTATTAATTTTTTTTTAAGTCTGCAGTCCAGTCTTCTGGTTGTAAGAGCTTACTGGATAGAGGAAAACTAAAAACCAAACCAACAAAACCCAACATGTAGGGTATAATAGACTCATGTATATATTTAGCCTCTGAGATAATGTGAGAGTACCAAGGATTAAATTAAAAACCTGATCAGGCCCTAATGGGTTTTTAACAAAAAAGGAAAGAAAGAAGACAGAATAAGGACCACCCTTGTGGCTGGCAAGTGGCTGCCTTCTTGTGTCCTCACATGGCAGAGAGAGCTCTGGCCTCTTCTTCTTACCCTCAGAGATAGGAAGATTTGGGAAAGCAAAATAGACATTCTGTTTTAAATGTAGTATAACTGAGTATTAAGTGGAAAGGTTGTATGGGCCATTGGATAAGTATGTCTCCAGTTCAGGTCAAAGTCAGTGCTGAAGATTTACATTTTTGAAGCTTCAGTTTATTAACTAATGCTATAAATAATACAGCTAATATGTGCAAACTGTAAAAGTAGATGATCAATTTATCAGTGGGTCCCCTGACTTGGAAAAAACTATCAAATGTCTTTCTGTGGTCTGTATTTGTGTCCCCACAAAATTCATATGTTGAAATGTTAACCCCTCAAAGTGATGGTATGGGGGTAGGGACTTTGGAAGGTGACTATGTCATGAGGGTGGAGCCCTCATGATGGAATGCATGTCCTCACAATCTGCATTCCAGGGAGGACATGGCAAGAAGAGGGCCATCTGGGACTGGGAGCCTGCCCCCAGAACTGACTCTTTGGGCACCATGACCTTGGACTTCCAGCCTCCAGACTGTGAGGAATGACTGCTGCTTTTCATGAGCCACTCGGTCCATGGTGCTTTGTTTCAGCAGTTTGGAGGAACTAAGGCAAGGACTGAGAGAGACTTTTGTAAGAGCCACCTAACTTGCCTTGACCATGTCACCTTGTGCATGCCTTGCAAGTGTGCTGAGGGCTACAAGTTGATGCAAGTCCAAGAGTGCAATCCAGGATTTTACTTTCATTTTACACTTTGGGTTATGTTTTATTGAATAATAATCTAATGAGCTTCTACTTCAATATTAAAAATTTCCTGATGCCTGTGTACCCCAAAACATCTTCATCCTGGCAGGACTGGAGAGTTCTATTAACTTGCTTACAAAGAGGCAGAAAAAATAACCTTTCGATAGCCATTCCTTTATCCTTCAGGGATGTCCTCTGCTTTTCTTTTCCTTTTAGGCTGAAGTTTGTTTGTTTGTCTTTTAATGGGGCAAGAAGGTAGGATTGCACCACTATCCTCTCAAGCTGGTGCTGGGAGCGACTCAGTATCACTCAAGCCAATATGCTACAAGCACCTGGGTGTGAACTCACCAATAATGAGAAGGCTGGGATGTGCATCCTGGAATCATAAGTTTACACAGTTGGGTATTCAGCATGGCCCTTCCTGTGTTTCTGATCATTTGGAGCATTCGGATTTGTCAGGAAGAGCAGGGACATTGAATGGCAGACTGACAGGAAGCAGAAACCTGATGCTTTGACGAACTCTGTCCAGCATGTTAAAGCTGCCCCCTCAGCTCCTCACTTATAACAGTAGGTGCTTAGTGACCAGTAAGCCTAGCTAAGCCAGAGTTTGTACTGGAAACCTCAGGCTTCCTACGTAGCTACACCATTACACAAAAGAAAAGCAGTGTTTCAGACTAACTCCAGCCTCCCATCTGCAAGCTTATTTCTTAACACTGAAATTTTTATTCACAATAAAATTTCATTCATGTTGACATTTAAAAGGAGCCTTTAAATTCTGTCATATGACCACAGAAACTTAGACTTAAAATATAAGCTCCTGATTTTTAGCATTATAGTGATTTAGGACCGATGACAGGACCACAGAGGACAGCGAGATGGACTCAGCATGAGATATATGTCCCATATAGGGCCATGTACCTGGAGTCCAGGCCCGAGTCAAAGTGCAGCAGGAGTCTTTTAGTGACACATGTCAATCTTCTTTGTCTAATTATTCTCAGCAAATTTCATAATTCCTGAATTACATACAATAGTACTGAAGTCAGCACTCATAAATCTGAAATGCTATTTTTAGAGAGAAAAATTACTCTAATAATCATAGTATTTTTGATAGGCTTTTTAAAAAAATTAGGCTTATTTAATTTTAAAGAGAGGGGAAGGGAGGGAGAACGAGAGGGAGTGAAACATTGGTATGAGAGAGAAACATGGATTGGTTTCCTCTTGTATGGGCCCATTCAGGGGCTGAACCTGCAGCCTAGGCATTTGCCCTGACTGGGAATCAAACCAGCGAACTTTCATTTTGTGGGAAAATGCCCAACCCAATGAGCCACACTAGTCAGGGCAGACAGAATTTGACTTGGTACTTTTAATGCCTTCAATACTCTCTAGAAACTCTGTTTTCTACTAGTCAAAAGACTACTGCATGTCATGAAAATACAAGCTACACGGAGTTAAGAAATACATCAGTGATATTATTTATCTAGGTTTTCCTTGCATGAATGCAGAATAACAAATTAAATTCTCAAAACCAGAACTAAATACTTACTTGCTAAAAGGCATAGGCATGTTAATACTTCCTAATACAATACTTAACAATGCTTTCAGACATGTCATATCATCTATTTATTCAATAGACCTTTGAGAAAGATATTCTTTTGTTCCCTTTAGAGATGAGATTCAATGAGATTCAAACACATTGCAAATGACAATAAAGAATTAATCCAGATCTTGCAATACTATTCTTTCCCCACCACAAAGCTTCCATCATGGAAGATAGACATAACTTTTACAAACTATGATTATGCTATTGGCCACCATTCTTGAAACACCAACTGACTTGCTTTAGTTAATGCAGATGTATGGATGACCTTGTCCTGTTCTGTTTGGGCATCTTACCCTGTTCCCTTACATCCTCCATGCAAATAGGAAAAGGGAGGCCAATACTACTGGAGTTTGCTCTGGTCACATAATTTAAAAATCCAACTGATTTTCATGAAAACTTAAAAATTCATAATGAAAACATCTTAATCTATACACCTAGGCTACAATGTTGGAAAGTATTTGAAATATCCTGCTAACAGTTTTATGATCCCTTGCCCAAGAATGAAAACGGATGGCAGGAAAGCTTCCGCTAGCCACTGCGTGTATCAGATGGGACTGAAGGTGAAGTGGGTCCACAGACGCGGCAAATGCAGAGCTCTCGCAGCGCAGTGACGTGGGTCACGAGTTCACTCAGATATCAGAGATTAGCTCTTAGGCGAATCAGCTAAGCGATGTGCAAAAACTGTAACTATATGAAAGTACTGCACGCAGTGCCCGCATTCCAACTTCAGACTCGGTCATTCTGCTCGTTCAGTGTTAGCAGGACCTAAAAGGGTGTGTAACACACACTCACCATTTTCTCTGCATCATCTCCTTGTTGTGACTGACAACACAGACAATGAGAAGACCATCTGTCGTCAGGGTCTCACCCCAGGATCATCGGGTGAAAGTGTATTTTCTAGAGACACTTTGAAAATGATGGGCTACTGGTGGTTCTTGGAAAATACAGAAAAAAGAACAATATCTATTTCTCTATATTAAAACAACTGACATTAGGCCCCAGCTGGGAATAAGAAAATGAACACAATTTGAGCACATATGTTAAGTACAATTGCCAAAACATTTACGGTCAAGTCTTTCAAACCTCTGGAGTTGTCTGTCTTTATGTTGTCGAACTTTCTAGGAGCTCCTGGAATCAGGCATTTTCCCTACATCCTGCTCCTCCTCGGGTCTCTGGTGTCAACCCAGCTCCTGAAACACGGTGCTTGGAGAGCCACCTCCACGTCACTGAGCTGATCGACACAGGGACCACATGGTGCCGCAGCTAAACCTCTAAGGTAGTAATTTTCTCCCAGAGTGCTGAGCTCACTGGTGTGCCGCAGGGTTTGTAAAACATGTGATACCTAACTGTTTAGTCAGTGGCACTGACCTCTTTTCTCTTAGATTGTCAAATAAAAAATGACAACCAACACAGCAATAGCTGTGCAGTGTGAATGAATCAAAAGTATACCTATTTTTGTCAGATCATCAAAATATATATTTTTGGTGTGCTGCAGAATTTTAGTAATTAGTTTCTGTGTGCCATGAGATGAAAAGAGTTCAAAATTGCTGCTCTACGGTCTAAAAAGGGCCATAGTGATCCAAACATAAAAGGTTCCAAATGAACACTTTGCAATCCTCATAAAATTCTCCCAAGAAGGGGAAAACATCCATATGCTTTGTGACCCACTGGCTGAAAACAGTGCTGTGTACTTTGTCATAACATGCAGTTCTGCTGTGGAGACTTATGAGGACTGGCTCACATCCAGTTTGTCTAAGAGATTAACTTTATCAAAGTCTCTGAAGATAATGGCTCAGGCCAGTTCATGTGACTGGGGTCACAACAGCATAGCCAGTGTGAAAAGGCTTACAAGGAACAAAGGCTGCCTCGTCCATAGGCAGAGACCTATGTGCGGAACTGCGGCAAGCTGCAGCAATGCAGGAACAAAGGGCAGCGTTACGTGAATGTGGTCACCCAGACCAGTTCCATGTCCATTAGATCAGGAGAGAATGGCTGCCAGGGCTGAGAGGAAAAGATTGTGTACCAATTGATGGTGAAACACTGCTAGAGCATAAAACATCCTCTTTTCTACGCAAACGACTGGCCGTGAAGCAGAGTCTCTTGCGTCCTCTTCTGATTCATTCCTTGGGCTTTACGTTTTTCCTGGAGAATTTTCTATAGCAGGATTTTGACCACTGGGTATCAAGACCACCAAGGAGGCTATGGAGCCAGATTTGGGAGCAGTCATTGGGGCAGTGATGGTCATCTTAGCATTACATTTAGGAAAAGGCAGCCTGGCTAACTGCAGGCGCACGTTCTCTTGGTCTGCGGGAACGGCTGGCTGCACACCCATCAGAGCAAGAAGTTTACACAACTATGGATCATAGAGGTGCTCAAAGGAATGATGACAAATAGGTATTTCGTTGGGGGGGCATGGAAAGAAGTCACTGGTATTCTTCTGCTCTGTTGATAAAAAGTTAAGGCTCACCTTCTACATTTCTTGTCAATGATTTATAACATTCATTTAAAAAAATTAAACTGTTTAAAGTCCGAAATCCCAGGAGGGTGTGGGAAGCTCACTTATGTATTAAAATGTAAAAGCAAGGGTTTTTTCCCTTAAATTATCCACATTAATTATTAAGAATTATGTCCTTTAATTAGGGTTCTCCTTACATGTTTATTATAAATTACATAATTGTAGAATTCAACTTATTATAACTGGTAGTTGTTACTTTTTTGTTTTACTTTCTGAAGAGAACCTAAAAGTGTATTTCTCATGACAGAAGATAGTTATATGTAAACTCTTAAGGAAAAGCTAAGTGAAAATAATACAAAAATGTATATGTAATATGTATTACAATATAACGTATTTACTTTCACATGGCTTCCCTTCGTCAAGTAAACCCCAAATGTTTAAAACTTGATGAGTTTTAATTTGAGAGCCCAATTTGACACACACCTCAATGCAAAGAGTCTGACTGTCTTGGAAAATCAACAATCATGAATATTTGGTCCTTGGTCCTCTGTATTTAACTTGGATTTTCTTCTATGCTATTTTGTATTTTACTTCTGCAAATTAAATTACTTAACAAATATTAACTCAGTGTCATTGTTAAGTAATAAATATCTAAGTTACTGGTAAATATTATGGGTATTATAAAGCTTATGATATTTTATTTTATTTCAATTTATTGATTTTAGAGAGAGAGGAAGGGAGAGAGAGAAATACCAGTTTGTTGTTCCACTTATTCATGCATTTATTGGTTGCTTCTTTTCTGTGCCCTGACCAGGGATGGAATCCTCAACCTCGGTATAGCAGAATGAAGCTACCTCATATAACCAGTTGAGCTACCAGCCAGGGGAAACATGGTATTTTAAATTCTGAATGCAACAAGTATAAATATACCCGTTGACTACCATTTAGCTTTGGGATTTAAATTGCTCTGTAAAAATAATTCTCATTACAACCTTTAAAATTTTCACTTGAAAATTTCTATATATATTATTTCAAGAGAAGCAGGAAAAATAACCTCATTTCCTTGTTTGGTTAATGTATAAAGTAACAGCACTATTAACAGTTGTTTGCCAAGTGCTATTCACTATGTGATTTTTATGAAATATTTCAGTTTACTCTCACAGGAAGAAATTTAGTATTAATATCCTTATTTTACAGATGGAGAAACCGATATTTAAGATATTAAACAACTTACTTAAAAATCACACAACATCTGAATGATGGAACCAGAATTCTAAGCTCCTTTTATATCACAGTTTGAGTAATATTAAATGATGACAGCTGTTTTTCACTCAGTGTCTTATTGACATAGAGAAATATCTGTTTCCTTCTGGGGGTTATTTCCTCATAGCTTAATGCTCAGAGTAATTACTACTTTTACAAGCCTTCAAACAGTTCACTTTTATTGGAAGTATTATATTCTTATCTTAATACTCTTGGAGACTTTAAGTTTATATCAAGATCTGTGCATTTTACATATGCTCATAACATGATATTTTATACATATTAGATAACTGATACTGAGTGAATGAATACTTCTTATTAGTTATTGTCTTTTGTAAAGTATAAAAAAGATTTACTAACATCATGTTCTTTAGTTATAAATGACTGATTAGATTAGGTAAGCAAATTTGGGATTGCCAACTTACCTTACCGTAACCATAAATTAAAAATTCATCATTAGCTTCTCCTTGTTATTTCTATCACATTAAGCATTCTAACACTGATCTCCTTGTTGTCCCATTCTGTATACTTTCATATATGCATACATATATATATATGTATGTATGTATGTGTGTATATATACACATATATACATATATATCCCTGATGGCTGTTAAACCATGTTGGTACTTAACAATCACCACCACCTCTGCAGAGAATGGTTTTCTTTCTTCTTTTGGAATCTATTCTTTCAATTCTTCAAAACCCAATTTTAGGTTTTCTAGCCCCATCCTACTTATCAGTGGCACATCCCTTCAAAAACAAGCATGCATCTCTATTTTTGCCCATATTTCTTGGGTAAACATGCCCAATTCTTCTGTATGTCTAGTTCTTGTCTAAATATGATTCTAACATTTCTGAAAGAGAAACCCTATATCTTATATATGCCCTGAAAAATGACCCAAACTTTTAGCCCTCAGTAGGTTTTTGGTAAGTCCTTAACAAATAGTAATTGAAATACAAAAGTAGAAAATATGTTAAAATGGTTAACGTATATTTTTAGACAAATGTGGAGCTCAAGGGTTCTCTCACTTTTTTGTTAATGTGCAGAGCGAGGCTGTCATTCTGTGTTTTATGAACCCACTACAGCATCCGCAGATGTTCAGTTACACGGGGCTGACAACAGATTTATTCATGTCAAGGTTTATTTGTGTAGCCATCTTGTCCGACCATATGCAGAGCCATTGGATCTATGGGAGTTATTATTAGTCTGCTGACATTAATCTCAGGATGGTAGAAAGCCAAAAGAGAGCTGGACTCCCATGAAAGAGTTCCTGATTTCGGCACCAGAAGTTCAGAACTTGAAATTCAAATGGCACATTCTATGTGATTGCATCTGTTAAGCTCTGCTCTCAGGGACTCTAAGTACTTGCTCTTGGCCTTCTGTCTCCCAGTGCATTATATTGCTTTTCCCCCGAGTTGAAAAATCTTTAGAGAGACTTTTTGCAAGATATCACTGCCATAAATAGGTTTCCTGAAACATGTAACGACCATAATGCTTTACATAGAGTTAAAAGATCCCAGAGTTCTACTATTCATTATTCACTCATATGTGCCAATAGAACAAGAAAGAGTGCGTAGTTCAAATAAGTGGTTTTATTATTATATATACACTCCTTTATCTGAATACTGAGAAGCAAGCTACCAAATCATTAGGGGGTTTTAGATTGTACTATGATCAAAATATGGGGCTCAGAGATAACAAAACTAGACTAGGTTTGTAACTGGACAGGTTGTGGGTTGTGACCCAAGGGAAGGACTTGCCCAGAATTTGGGAAAGGACGGGGCCACTTGACCATTTGACTACTTGATAACTGCTTAAAAATCCTGTTGCAGAGGAGAAAGTTATCTATAAACCAACGGTTGTTAGTAAAAGTAAAGGAAAACCCCAAAATCCTTCTGAGAGAATCCAGTCCTGCTGCTACAGGCCATTGTGAGGCCCCCTGAGAAGGACTAGGAGGGGACCTGGGAGGAAGGGGAGGACAAGGCAGGGGCCACCCACCCCCACCTCGCCTCACCGTGTACAGAAGATAGGCCATCCGTGTGGAACAATGAGGAGAGGGGAACAGAGCTGTTTCTCATACGCTGTATACATAATGTTTGATCACTTTGTCCCGATTTTTCAGACAAAAGTTGCTTCCTGCTTACCTCCACATGTTGTCCTCTCCACCAGGGACACTAGCTACCCTCCCCTGGACATGGAGCCCAGGCCAGCCATAATGTTAGCTCCCCTCCGAAGAGCAACCGTATAAAGAATAGGCTCAGGCTTGGTACACTGTGTAGCTGTTTTCCTTGCTTGACCTTCTTAAATTCCTGTGTGCATTTTCATATAATTAATTATTGCCCAGAGAGTAAAAAATAACGAATGACTTTCATTCATGTACTGGTAATAGTTGCTCATTCTAAAATAAAACTTTTAATGCAGGTAAGGGCTCACGAGCAGTCTCCTCAGCGGGGACAGCTGCGGGGGTCCCTTTGGCTCACAGAGCTCACAGCTCTCTGGGAGACCACAGTCACACCCTGGGCACACATGCACATAGCGGGTGTTCAGTGAGTTAGCTGAGCGGCACCTTCACTGATTTTGAGTATGCAGAGAGGCCAATTTTCAGACACCCTTTCCTGTGCCTGGGACTCTGATCCAGGCAATAGTTTCAAAATCAATGCTTTAAATCTATGCACAAAGGACTTCCTGCCTCCGCCTTGTGGGGAATAGGAATGGATACTCACATTTCCTGACCGAGGTGGAGTAAGAACTTGCTCAGGGAAGACAGTAGGTCTTGGCTAACAATTTTTCAGGGGTGCTACTGCTATGGGATGGATTATATCCCCACCCCCAATTCATATATTGAAGTCCCAGTTTACCATCTGCAGACCTCGGAATGAGGCATCAAAAGCAACCAGTTCTGGTGACACCCAGACCTTGGACTTTCAGTCCCCAGGGCTGTGAGAAACAAAACCTCTGTTGTTGAAGGCACCCAGCCCCTGGCGCTCTTTTCCGGCTGTCCGGGCCGACTGACACAGGCACTGTCACCCTAGCTTCTAGCACATATGAGGCCACACGTGCCCTCTGTTCAGGGGAGGCAGAGCCTTCCTGTTTCAAGCCGGTGCTCCACGGTGTCTGAGTCGCCTGTACGAAGAAGGAGGAGCTGGACGTCACAGAGTGACTGAGTGAGTGGGGGCTGGGCTCAGGGAGTCACGTCACTGCCAACCAAGGACTGCAGCCGGGCTTCTGCTTCTCAGCAGATGTTATCTGTGACAACCCTGTGAGGCTACCATTCAGGTCTCGTGAAGAGGTTTATGGCTTTGCCTCACTGCTGGTGATGGAAAACCACTACAAGGAGGTATCACTGCAACCTGGGGAAGGGCTCACGGGGGCCTGATTACCCCCAGCCCCGGGACGGCTGAGGGTGAAGTCAGATCACTTGAAAACCCACCTCACTGGATGAAACCCAAGTCCCAGCCATGACAGAGCTGCTGACCAGGACTGAGATGTTACACGGGGCACAGAAAATGAACTCATAAACTCTCTTCAGCTCTGAATGTTGGAGGAACACTGGCGGCAACGCGATTTGGGAAGAACTCAGTGGAGACCTTGGGGAGGTACCCAGGAACACCGCTGGTCTTGCTGGGCAAGTTTCCACAGGAGGCCCAAGCAATGACAGGCAGAGGAACTGTCGATGCAAAGCGGATTCTGCCCTGCAAAGACCCAGCATCTCTCAGAGAGGGACGACTAGGAAAGACAACTGCCTGGCCTTCAGAGAGCGCCTTAGTAATCTGCTGGTGCCACAGGCTTCCTGGTTTCCTGGTTTGTTTCCAGGATGGGGATGGGGTTTTAATAGCATATGACGATAACAGAATGATCAGAGAGGGTGCCGGAGAGTTGATCCTAAAAAGTCACAGGCAAATGTAAGACAGCTGGAATAACCAAATATATCTGGAAAAAGAACAGAGTTGTAGGATTAAAACTTACCAATTTCAAAGTTACTACAAGCTAATGAAATCAGACAGTGCAGTCCTGGTATAAGGCTGAATCTGTACAGATGGATGGAATAAGTTGAGAGTCCAGAAATAAACTCATACATCTACAGTCAATTGACTATTGACAAGGATGCCAAGACAATGAGCAGTGAGTAGTGTTTTCAACAAACGGTGATGGAATAGCAATATATCCATTGGAAAGTAATAACCCCTAACAAACATAATAGAAAAAAAAAAACAAAACTCAAATTGATTGAAGACATACATTTAAGAGGAAAAACTAAAATTCATAGAAGAAAACATAAGTGTATATCTTTGTGACCTTAGACTAGGCAATGGTTTCTTACCTATGACACTTTAAGCATTAAGACACCAAAGAAAAACAGATTGGACTTTATCAAAGTAAAAACCTTTGTGCCTCAAATGACACTATCAAAACAATGGAAAGATAAATACAGAGTGGGAGAAAATATTTGAAAAGGGTCTAATATTCAGAATATAAAATGACATCTTACAACTCAACAATAAAAACATAACTCAATTACAAATGGACGAAAGTTTAAACAGACATTTCTCCCCCTGTATTTCATACTAATGGTCATGAGAAGATGCTCAACACCATCAGTCACTAGGTAAAGCCACAATGAGGTATCATTTTATAGATACTAGGATGACTATAACAAAAATGTGCAGTAACAAGTGAGGATATGCAGAAATTGGAGCCTTGGGACATCAGCAGTAGGAACGTAAAATAGTTCATCAACTTAAGAAAACAATTTGGCAGTTTCTCAAAAAGATGCGTAATTATGGAGATACAGAGGAAGACTAGAAAAGGCACTGACGGCCAGAGAAACATTATAAATAACAGCAGGGTCCATGAATCAGCAGCACAGGCATCGCCTGGAAGTTCTGGGAATGCCGCAGCGGGAGATACACTCTGTCTTCATGAGGTCTGTGTGCATAGTAAGATGTAAGAAGCTCTGGCCTAAAGCTGAAGGATAGACGGGACACAGATCAGGAAGCTGAGGCAGAGAGCCGAGTATGTCTACAAGAACTACCCCCCAGCCCAGCTTGTCCTGGGTTCATCCCAGTAACCGTGCATAAACCTCCTCCTTGTGGAGGTCGGATGATTAGTGCCCTGCCTGTTTGGGTTACCACTGGCCAGGTTACAGATGTACAAGCAAACAAGTCACAGTAACAAATAACAATAGAATTTACTATTTTCCTGACACTGCTTGCTGGGAAGGTAGGCATTCTCTAAATTATTCCAAATAAGTGCTCTTTACAGTTTTATTGATAATATAATTTAGCCTCAACAAGTATAAAAATTATGCTCAGCTAGTAAATGATAGAGTTGAATTTGAAGGAAAGATTCAAAGGTTTTTTTTTTTTTTTAAGTCGACAGAAAATTAGACCTGTTCTGCTCTATTTGCTTCAAGGCCTCCAATTTCTAACCACAAGTTCTACTCCAGCAGAAATTAAATAAACCTATATGTGATCAACTAAGAGAATGCGAACAAGAAAGATTTGTGTGCCAGGGCTCAGCTGTAATGAAAAGAAATAGTTATAATTTTCTTAAAAGCTTCTAGTCCTGTTAAGAGGCTCTAACCTGCATTAGCCGAGCTCTGCCCTTGCAGCGACCTACGGTTCTATCCCTGGGCGCGCGGAGACCGGCCTCACTTAGCGGAGGGCCACCTTCTGTGCGCATTATTAACTCGAAGTCGTACTGTTTCCCGGAGCCCACAGAGCAGACAGCCAAGTTCTCCGCGGTGCGGGGGACGCGGAGGCTCTGCTGGGCGCACGGAGATGGGTGGCGCTGTCGGGCGATCCCGGGGAGAACACCTGGTGCTGCACTTGCCCCCTGAGTCCCGCAAAGAGCTGCTTGTCCCCCGGGGTTATTCCTTAAGGCTACCACCACCCTCACATGAGTTCAAGTGTATGCATCCTTCAAATCATCACCAGAGTGCAAAAGCAGCAAATGAAATTGGTCTTCAGCAAGTGAAGTTTTCATTTATAAGTAATGCAAGCAACTGTTTTCTTAGTGGAAAATCTAACTAAAATGTATAGAAGCATAGAGAGTACAGAGAAAATTTAATGATGATTAACCATGAAATTATCATCAGGTTTAGAATAATTCAATTTCTAGCTCTTTGCCCTCAACTATTTATTTATCAATTTGAACATGTATTTCATACATTCTAAGTTGACTTATATATGTATAACATCCTGTGAATATCTATTTCATATTTTAAATACATGCATGATTCTTTAAAAAAATGGTTTGATAAGAGATGGTAGCACACGATATTTTCACATTGTGTGATGGAAACTTAATTTCAAAAATTACCATTTGTTCATATAAGGCATTCAAGTTTGTCCGTGAGTTCGGAGAAGTGACCTAAGGAATTAAGTATCTGTGGCCTAAGGAACAGAAGCTTAAGTAATTAACAAACTTTCAGCTGGAGACATTGTGTGTAGCATCTTGATGCCAATCTGGGGTCAGTGAATAATTAAACAATAATGGAGATAAGTTCTAAAGCACTAATTTCTAACAATATGCTTTTTAAAAATTAATCTTAAAAGACTAAATTAAAAACAAACAAGGAATTAAGACATTGGTTTGTAGGTCACCTGCTAACCTCTTGGGGGAGCTCTTTTCATCCCATCCTCAGGAGAAATCGTGCAGGCGGATCAGGGAAAATTGAAATTCGGACAAACACCGCGTCCCAGCGCCAGGGGACCTGGTCAGAGTGCTCTTCCCTCTGTGCCTTTGCTCGTCACCTCTTCTGCTGCAGGTACAAGGTGGCCTGCCTGCAGGTGTTCTTACACCTGGAAGTTAAACCTGTTACCCAGCTCAAGGGGCTCGCCATTTCGCGTGTTCTATTGAAGAACAAGATGTGGTTGTCCCAAGGTAGTTTTACTTAACTTATTTGAGGTGACAGGGTACTCACATCCAAAGCTCTGTCTACGGGAAGGGAGGCTTAACATTGCTTATATCATTATATAGCCATGTTGATTTCTTCTTTGCAGTTGGCTGCATTTATGTTGAATTCCTGTCAAGCTCATCCTGTTCACAGCTCATCTGCCAAACACTGTGCTACATTTTGACATTTAGCAAGAATAGCATTTAGTAAGACTGGCCCAGACCTTGAGACCTCTGTCATATCCGACAAATCAATGGACACAGTCCAGATGTCTAACATGTGGGAGATTGGTTTAGGCAAGCTTTGCTCCAGGTCTAAGGACGAGGACAGCCTTGGTCATTGGAACTGACCCGCAGGAAGTTTCCGGGGCTGGCGTCTCGTTGGGGCCTTAAGATGAAGGCAAAGATAGTCTTCCAGGTTTTTGTTTGTTTGTGTTTATTAGTCTGTATTGTTTGGCATGAGTTTCCAAGGTTGGAAAGCCATTAAAAAACCAAGACTCCGTCACTAACTGGTAATAAATAGCACAATTACTGAATGTCCACTTATGACATATCATTTGGAACAGATGAGGCAATGACAGTGGGATTTGAGGGACTCACTAACCAGGGATGATAAGCAACCTGTTGTAGCCCCTCTGAAACTATTGAAGAAAATGGCCACACACCTGCCTCCTGCCACGGTGGGCAATGTGTGCCGGATTTATGCTCCCTCCAGAAACAATTGGACATAAATGAAATTCCAATTTTAAACACATTGGCTATCAGGCAATAAAAGATAGTGATCTTTGAGAGAGAAATGAGGCAAACCTTACGGTTGCCCAGCTCACTGAAGGGAGTCTGCTCGCTCTGGTCCAAGTGGGGGACGAGGGAGCCTGTCCAGTTCCCAAAACTGAGGAGATGCGGCTGGGCAGCTGCAGAGGCCACGCAGGAAGCCGCCCAGTGGCAGAGCTCCGGAGGACCTCAGGCCTCCTGGGATAGACCTGGGACCCTCATGCAGGGGTGGCTCCCAGAGCTCACGTGGAGGCGGCGCTGTTCTCATCAGCCAGTGCAGGGACGTGCCTCCTTCCCAGGGCAGCAGGCCACGTGGCTGGAGGGCTTTACCTCCGTAGCGAGGCCAGGTTAGCCCATGGTTAAGTGCTGCTTTCATCCAGACTAGCAAAGCTTAAGCCAGGAACCGAGAAGATCAAGCTGTGTTCAAATGACTTAACTGCCACTCAGAATGAGGCCTAGGAATATGTATTGAAACACAAAAATTATCAACACCAATCAGGTAAAACCCACAATGTCTGGCATGCATAAAAAATTACCATTTAGAAAAGCAGGAAAAATGGTACTTATGATGAGGATAAAAAAAACAATCAATCAAACTAAATCAGCTTTCTATTTACAGGTATTTATCTGAAGAAAAGAAAGCACTACTTTGAAACTCTGTGCCCAGCTGTGTTCTCTGAGGTGTGACTCAGTCCATCAGTGGATGGATGGGTAAAGGAGAGGCGGTGCATATAGACAACGGAACGTTGCTTAACAACAGAGAGGACCAAACCTTAGCAGTTGCGACAACATGGATGGACCCCAAGGCATCGGGCCCAGCCGGGCTCCTCCCCTGGCTGTTGGGGCCCCGGAGTCTCAGGGCAAGAAAAAATCCTACACATCTCTGTTCTTACTGAGATTTTGCCAGTTCTCTTGAATAAATAGTCTTCTGATTATGGTAAGACTTTGGTTAATTTCCAAGGTTTCAAAAAATTGAACTTAACTATTTTTGTTGCTTTGGTTCAGTAGCGGTTTTGTTCCAAACACACTTCTCCTTGATAATTTAATCTTACATTCATTGTATATAGCAAAACTGTATACTTTCCTATTTATTTGAATATTTTACATTTTAATTAATCTACCATATTCTATTTTTATTCACTCTGATCTTTCTTTTATTTATTCATCTTTCCTGCCTTCTGTCGATTTATGAGTTTGTTCATGTCTTTTTTTAATTCTCTATTTTTTATTACTGGAGTAGAATTTTTACATTTTTTTATTGTTTCCCTGTAGGTTTCTTAAATATTTAATATGTACTTTTGACCCCAGCTTTCTCCAACAGCAGAACCTCGGAGCGGTGACTCTCATTACTTAACCACCATTTTTCATGTTATTCTAGGTCATACTGTATCAATCTTTCTGGTTATTAATCCTCCAAAATAGTTAATATTATCATTGTTTTTTTGAGTTGATAATTTAACTTATATTTAACAACTAATTTCTTAACATACCATTTTTTCTTTACTTCAAAATGATGGCGTTAACGTCTATCCTTCCTAAAGTATAGTACAGCTTAGCACTCTTTTCATGACTACTAGAATTGGTAAGATCTTTTTTTTGTTGTGTATAATGTTTTTATTTCCACCACAGCGGTCCTTGAATCCTAGCTGAGCTAAATATAAAATTGACAGTTATTTCCTTCAGCATTTTGAAGACTGTCTTCTGCAACTTCCGTTTTGTGGTGCCGTGAACTCTGGTCTCGGTCTGGTTGTTGCTCCTGTGTAGGGAGTTATTGTCTTCTCTTCGTTCTTTGCTTTCTGAAGTTTCTCAAGACTATGTCCAGAGGTGGCTTTATCTGTATTTTCCTTAATATTTTATCTAAGCACCCATGCTTTTAATCAGTTCTTAAAAAGGTATGTGCATGTTGCTCATTACCCATTATCTTTATAGCTCCTTCTCCACTACCACTAGAGTCTATATGCTGAGCTTTCTCATTTTATTCTTCCTGTCTTTAGCTCCAACTTTCTTATTATCTCTTTTGAATGAATTATAGATAATTTCCAAAAATATATCCTAATATTTAACAATTCCTCTCTTCATTTGTGTATTAACACATTTGCTAATATTTTAATGTAAATTGCTGTATTTGGTTTTGGTTGAAGAAGTTCTATTTCAAGCCATGTTATTTATGTTGACAGTGTTTGCTTTTTTATGTAAGTTTTATTCTTTCAACATTTCTAATAATTTTAAATGTAAATATTGCATAGTTGTGTGTTTCATCCATGTTGAAGCTCTTAGGATTGGACCCTCGTGTGTGTTAGGTTCCCTTGCTCAGATTTATGTAGTGCGTATTTAGCTTATGTTCTCGGCAAGTTTGCCTTTGCTGTCTCTACCCCAGCGCTATTTTATTCCATGGGAACAACCCGAAGCCTCTTTGGGAAAGACCCTTCCGACTAGTCTTGTGTTTGCTCTACCAGGTGCACCAAAGTTCTTGCTGGTCCTGACAATTTACACTCACTTTTGAGTTTAGAGAATCCTGACACATAGTCAGCCTAAATTTACTCTGCATCTATGTAAAACACATGATTCTACTGTTTGCTGGATCCTTTTTTTAACTACAGACACCAGGCAGCCTGGCTTTGTTCTGTCGACAGGCAGCTCCCAGTGTCCCATCTTGAAACAGGGCCATGGGGACAGTTGCTGCCGAGCAATCACCATGGCCTCTCCTGTCCTGGTGGCAGTTGACCTGTGTCGCTTCCTTAGGACCCAGTAGCCACATCCATTCATTGGATTATGCTGGGTTCTGTTTCTTTCCCGGCTCTGTCACTTGGGACTTTTTCATTCTCCTCTTTCTGGTTCTAATCTACACAACAATTCTAGCTGTTTTAAGTAGGAGTTTTAACTGAGTCCACTAATTTGCATTCAGCATGCATTTTTCCTAACTTATGTTTAAGTTATTTACTGCTGCTGTGTGAAGTATGGATTAGATCAGGGTAAAATAAAATTTGGAAAGATAAATGTTATTCCTCAATATGATTATATGGTCAAATAATTATCAAAGTTACATTTTTACATGCATTTAAGATAATAAACTTATTATTTCCTAAGATCTCTGGCACTTAATATATATAAAAAATAAAGGCATATGTTGCCAGGTTTTAGCCAAATTCATAACAGCCAATTTAATCACATTTCACCTGTGCTTCCCGCCCCTGGACTTGAGCTGATATTCTGGGGCCACACCGTAGATGCCGGGGGTCACTGGAGCAGAGTACCCATCATTGAATTAACTCCCTCAGCAATGAACCTCTTAAAACACGCCTGAAAACATAAAACTTGCAAAAGTTAACATGTTCAAATATATATATATATATACACACACACACATATATAATTATATAGTATATATGTGTAGTTCAATATATATATATAATTACACATATATACATGTAGTCCAATTATATATGTATATACATGCAATTATATTTGTATATTGTATTGACAGAACAATGATGCTCCCAGTCCTTCTGAGTAGGTTTGATAATTGTGAACAATCACTGTAACACTGATAACAGAGAAACGCTCACCAAGTGAATTTGAATCTGAACCTCAGTTAATTTCTCTTAGATATGAGGGCTATGGATTTATATTTACAATCAATTAAAAAAAACACATCAATTCCCTAGGAATTATTACTAGTTCCTCGATGAATGATAAGGGTGAGAATGTTCTCCTGTAACTACAGTATTTAATAGTATATCGGTAATAAAAATACATTAATATGATGCACTACAGGCAAAACCCAGCCCAAATCAATGAAGCTGGTATTAAGTATGGACAGGGTAAAAGAGAATCCCTCAATTATTAATTCAGTGACTGAACCCCAAGTTGGCCTCACTACTGGTCCTGTTGTGGACTGAATGTTGATGTTACTCAGAATTCACAAGTTAAATCCTAACTCCCATGTGATAACATGTGGTGGTGGAGTCTTTGGGAGGTGATTGTGTCATGAATGTGAAACTCTGGGAGAGGTGTGACTCAGGTCCTTACAAAGGGGGCCCGAGAGCTTCTCTTCCCTCCCACCATATGAGGACACAAAGAGTGAGCTGAACTCCCGTAGTGAGAATATTCATACAACTACAATGAGGGAAAAGTTCTGGAATTTGGCCAAGATGTTATTGAAAAATGGGCACTCAACAAGAAATAGGGTTCAATGTGGAACAGGTGGGGAGCAGAATTTGCACAAATTAAACCTTTTCTTGTTTATACTTCATCAAGTTGAAATTCTTCAATAAACTAATTAAAAGTTAAAATGACTCTCATGCTAGAAAGTGATGGAGAGAGTATTTAGAAGTCTTACGGAAGGATAGCTTTAGTTTTAGTTGTTATCAAAAAAACAGGAAGTTTAATTTTGTTTCTTTAAATAGATATTACTGCCAGCAAAATCAGCTTCAACCTGCTGTAAATAGCATTTAATGTACTGATATTCTCCCTTACTTCATCAACCAGGGCTATGTTTCATAATCCTTTCTCAATTTTCTTTCCAAAATACTTGATATGGCTTACAGTACAACAGGCAACATAAAATCCACAGGTGATTTACAGGATAAAATGGATCTCAGTACTTTTTCATTTCTTATTCTTTTCTTCACTTGGACACACGTAATGATTTTAATGGATTTTTTCTGATATGAGTAATAGAGAGGGCTTAACTAGAAAGACTTTAGATTTTATTATGGAATACCCTAGACCCAGTTAAAAAGTCACCGATAGTTTTTTTCACTGAACATTTATTCGCAACATGTAAGTGTTCGCCACCAGATGCTGTGCGAGCGTCAGTGACTGAGAAAACTGCGTAACAAATGACTGCAAAAGTAGTAGCTAAAGCAGTACGAGTTGATTGTTTCACAGCTCCTCTGAGGCATGAGGGTAGTAGCTGGTCCCATGCTGAGGACCCACCTGAACCAAGGTGAGGGGCGGAGCCCTGTTCTCCTCTGGGGCTCACGGTCCTCTTCCAAACTCGCTGATTCTTGTGGGACGTCATCCTTGACATTGCAGGGTTGTGTTCTCCTCTTTCCTGCTGGCTGCCGACCAGGTCACTCTTAGATCCAAGGAGCTGCCCGCTGGTCCTAACCGTAGGCTCCCCTTCCTCCTATAACATGACAGCCCACCCTCACCAGGCCGGCGGGAGAATTCCTGTCTTCTGAAATCTCCCCTGTCTTCTGCTAGGACAGTCTTATAATTTAGACTAATGAAGAGATGGCCTGACCACCATGTTCGAGTGTCCTCCCACCCACTAAATGGGAGGGATCACGCAAGGCGGGGACTCCAGGCCGGGACCCCAGGAGTAGGCTGAGAATTGTGCCGACTACATCTGCTCTCAAAGGCCTTTTCCAGCAATGAGAGATATGTCCCCGAATAGGCATGACACAAATCCTCCTCTACTGACAGATATCTCCAACATTTTCAAATAACACATCAGAGTATTAGGGTTAAATATATTACTATAATCAAATGTACTATAGTATACTATGTTCCAAACTAAAAATAAAAAATCTGCTGCACATTTTACATGCCTTCAAATATGATGTTTGTATTTTGGTGAGTTGTTTTCCTCGTTTGACATACTCTAAATGTCTTCCATGGGACGCGGTGTCCTTTATTACTATACTTACAATGCCACATAGAAACTTAAGATTATTTGTCATCATAGTCGCTTTCCCAAAATGTTAAACAAACAGGACATCCCCCCTCCAAATGTCACCATCATTAATAATAGAATTGATATTTGTGTTACATATGCTATATATGGAATATAGCCTCATATTGCAATTTAAATATTTGCTTAGGTAAATTCAGTGAACAGTTTAGGCTTATTTATATGCATCAAAAAGTGCTTCACAAAGTGCTGACAATCAGAAGGGCACCGTTACGTACAGTTTTTTTCCTGGAGCTGGCCAATTGTTGCTATTTAAGCTTGAAAAATATATTCTACACTACTACTTAATTTTTAGTTACAAAATGAATTACCACATTAATCACACAACACCTGTGTGCTAAGTAAGCCTCCTGAAAGCTCTGGAAGAGTTCTGGGAACCCATCACTGTAAAGGTCCTGGCTCCACAGGTGAACCCGCCGATCTGATCGCTGTCAGGGTGCAGCTGTCACACCCAGCCCTTCCCTTGGCCTGGAGAAGGGCGTCAGGTTTGCGGCCCTCCTGCCATTCCCTGTGGGGCTTGTTGAGAAAACAAATGTAAGAGGCCCCTTGTGGTGGACTCTGGACCAATCTACTTGTAATCTGTGGAAAGACATTTGATTCTGACCTAAACTATTTGGAAGATGCCTGTACTGAGTGATCTGCTAATGAGTCTATTAGATGTAAAAAGAAGGAACCAAAACAGGGAAGAGAGGAAGTGAAAACAAAGCTAAGTGTTGGAACCTTCCTTTAGTTTAACTTTAGACTGAATTTTAATATTGTTTTCCTACTGACTTGAGACAAACAGATTTAATTTACCTGTTTGTTGTTCTTGTTTTTAAAGACAATAAAGATATCTAGTTTTATTATAAAAGTAAAACTTTACTTACAAAAAATTTTAACAACATGCTAGGTAAAAGTAAAGAAAATAAAAAATAAAAGATGAAATCCTATTCCTACTACTCTGGGACACTTTCCCAGGATAACCGCTGAAGTGTATCAGTTTTCTTTCTAGGCATTTTTTCACAATATTCAAGTGTCAATATACTATATAAACTGTCCTGCCTTTTTCCACTTACTATATTAGGATTTATTCCAGTATCAGTTCACATCAATCAATATTTTTCAATTACTATATGGACACATCAAACCATTTTCAGCCAGAGCCCCACATCACACGTTCCAGTGTCTGCCCTGACTTTGTGCCTTGAACATTCATTGTGATGTATTTGTACCACTGTAGGATGACTTTGAAGTAGACTATCAAGGTCAAAATGTATGTTCATGTGAAATCACCATTCAAAAAAGCTCTGATTTCCAAATTTCCATTTCAGTAGAAAATGAGAGAGTATATTTCCTTCATCTGTATAATACAGAGTACCATCAATCTCTTTAACATTGATCATTATAGTAAATAGGCTGTGATGGCATATTTACTGTGGCTAAATATCTCATGAATGCTTGCGAAGGTTAACTGATTTAGTCCTCAAACAACACTATGAATTGCTACTATCCCCATTTTCCAGATGAAGAAACTGAAGCCCACAAATGTTTATTGAGGTCACTTCAGATCTGAGATCACAAAACCAGCCAGATTTTAGAGTTGAGATTTGACAGATTACCTGATTGGCTGGAGTCATTGCTTTTAAAAAGAACACTATGGCCATTTTTGGTTTTTTAAACGTTAAAGTAATATTTAATATTTTATACTTTTTATAAGATTATTAAATCTTATTCATCAAATTTATTCATTAAATTTGTATGTCAATTCTGTTTTTAAAATTCTAGGTCATGTCATTGTCCAGCTTCCTATTGTTATTTACCAAAATAATTTAAAACAAAAAAATTAAAAAGTATGTTCTTATTACATTATCTTTTTAGTTTGTTTCATATAATTTTCTGCAATACAGTAATTTTAAACTTATTCATCAGTCTTTTTATTGAGGTACCTGTTAATAAAGACATTTATATTTTCTGTTAATATTTTAGAATAATTTCTAATTTTATCATAAGTAGACATTAAGCATATATTTGTATACTTTCATTTCTATTAAATTATTATAATTATTTTAGTATATCTTATAATACATTATTATGACCAGATATTGTTATCATTATTATGACCAAAAAGAGAATTTGATATAATAAAAGTAAAATTAGTCCAATACTAAATTCAACATACACTTGTTCAAATTTAATGTAACCATGTAAGTTATAATACTGAGGGAAAACAATTGGCAGAAAAGACACAAATATCATCACAGCTTCTTAGAGTGGTGAAATGGTGGGCTCTTTATTTTCTCTTTTTCCTATAAACTGTCTCTAATATTTTGAAATTATTTTGACTGCTCAGTTAATTTTGCATTGTAATATAGGTACAGAAAAAAGAGATTAAAGCCTTAACCAGTGTGGCTCAGTTGGCTGGAACATTGTGCCCTCACCGAAAGGTTGGGGGTTCGATTCCTGGGAAGGGGTCAGGGCACATGCCTAGGTTGCAGGTTCATCCCCAGTCTGGGTGCATACAGGAGGCACCTGATCAATGCTTCTCTCACATTGATGTTTTTCTTTCTCTCCCTTCCTCTCTGAAGACAGTGGAAAAATGTCCTCAGTCGAGGATAAAAAAAGAAAAGAGAGAGAGAGAGATATTAAGCTTTTCCTCAGCTTGTAGCAAATGCCATAGAAATATTTGTACTTATTTTTAAATACATGACTTTAAATTAACTAGTTTTTTTCTTAAAATGCCCACATATATGAGGAATACTATATAATTTTTCTGTTATTTTCTGTATTTCCTGAAATAACAAGTCTGATTATATATACTTTTTTAAAAAGCATCATTTCCTGAGAAGGAAAATATGAGCAACGAAGAAACTGCAGTCTGCAGTGGCTGAGAGCTGCGTGCTGTGGGGGGAAGCACAGGTCGGCTCGCTGGGGGACGTCCAGAGGCCAGGCGGAGCGAGGACCAGCTGGCCGTGGCCAGCGCAGAGCAGGGCAGCAGGAAACGGAGGTGGCTAAACAGGGCAGGGCGGCTTGGCCCGGTCGGCGAGAGCACAGTCCGTTACAGAATCCCACATTGGCTGTGAAGTAGGGAGCGAGGCCTTTCCATTCTCAAGAGCAGAGGCTCTGGAAAGTGAGTCTTATTGTTCTTAAAGAATGTATGGAGCTCCAATTATTAGGGGCAACATTGTTGTTTTGAGGTGTTCACACATATGTACACATATGCACATGGATCTAATTTTATGAAGTACACATGAGTCAAGCCCTCTCCTTTTTCCTCAGCTCCCTTGAGGTTATGACTCCATCGTTATAAGTTCAAGTGACTGTTCCCTTCTGTGAAACCTGTGTGTGTGTGTGTGTGTGTCTTTTCTGAATCTTTGGGTATCTCTTATGTGGTCGTATTAAATTTTTTCTCCCTTTGGATCACTGGCTGTTAATATTAAATAGGCTACCAATATCTGTCCTAAAGTGAAAATACAGATAAAAATTTTAGTGAAATAAAGCAGAACACTTGTTGGTGCCATCATTGACATTTTATTTTTCCATTTATGTCTTTCATGTCTGACCAGATAGTTAAGAGTAAAGTTACCTTTACAATCAACATAAATTCCCTCTGTCATTGGAAAGAACAGTAAAACTTTGGATTTACATGTTGTACAAGAAAAAAAAAAACTGGAATACAGAAACCAAATCTCTGGCTTTAAACTAATACCACATCAGTGTGATGACAAATGGTCTCAGAGAGCAAACTAGCAACTGCTTATTTGGCCAAGACATTGAAAACATTGCAGATTTCAGGCTCCCCACCCGTGTCCTCTTCATTAGCATTTAGCGGCTGTGCCTGGTGCCCCCCAGGTCCTGGGTGCTTGTGCCACTCAGATCAGCTGGCACGTGCTCAGAGCCAGGCGTGGTGCCCGGCCTCCACGCACCCCCGCCCCCAAGCCTGACAGGTGCACCTGCAGAATGCGAGCAGCCCTCTTAGCCTCGGCGGCTCCTGCTGCTTCCCCGGGGGCCCGACGTGCTATTTCCAAGGCTGTTCCAGGCAGGGGCCACCCGGCCAGGGACAGGGCTGGAGCCGCCATTTCCCGTGCTTGTGGCAGCTCCCGAGACCATCCTCCACAGCACACTTCTAAAGATCGTTTCCTCTCATTCAAATTCACTGGAAACAATAACATGAAAAGGAAATCAGAAATAAGCAGAGACCAAATAGCAAACAGTTTCCACAGCATCTAGGGCAGGTCTGTCAAATTAAAGCCTGGAGAATATTTTTCAAAATCTGGTTTGATTCCTACTGGGAAGATTAGTAATAGAATTATTCTCAAAGAATGATACCTGGACTTGGATATCAGAGTAACTGAGTCTGCAAGACATGTCCTGTGTCAGAATCTGGGCAGCAGGGAAAACATGCCTCTCATTCCTCACACTGTAACTACGAGGCACAAAAATGCGGAACACTGGTGTGTACACCTGTGGCGGGGAGGGAGCAGGGTGCATATGGGGAACCTGGGGTCTCCAGATGTCCTCCACAGTGGGACCAGGTGCTTGTTCAGGTGTGGACAAGAGTCAGCCGGAGCTGCCCAGCACTGAGAACAGGGGCAAGAATCAGTACGTCATAGGGTCTTCGTCAGGTGAGCTGGGGTCTGGAGTGAGATCCCATGTTCTCAGACAAGAAGAGTTCAGGAGAACTTGAAGCTTTTAGTCTGAGAAGCCGGAAGAACGGAATTATAATTTACTGAGCTGGAGAAACGCAGGACAGAGAAAGTCAGGATGGAAAATAAAGCATCCGATTTGGGATGTAATAAATTTGAGATTCCTATTAGATATTTAAGATATTACATCATCTGTACAACAAATTTAATATGAGGCAATGGCAGTATTCAAAATAATAAAATGATATAACATAAGGACATGTACATATTGGCAAAAGGGATGAAGGAAGCATGATCATGATTTTATGTAATATATATTAATTACATATTTTTATATTCTGTATTTTCAGTGCTTAGCCCGCCCCTCCCAGGGTCAGCTGATTCCTAGAGATGGTAAATGACTGACTCAAACAAGTGAAGCCCCCCCACCTGTGAAAGGACCTTTCATATGGAAATCAAGCAATCTGGAGCCACCCCCTGGCCACCTCCTGCACAGGCTCTCACTCCAGGCCTGTGTCCACCAGCTGTGATCACCAGGCCCAGACTCCACAGCCTGGGACAGCCCCCAGGCCCAGAGCCTAAGCCTGCTTACCTGCCTGAGGTGCTCCTTCCCACGGTAACCACAATAAAGGGCCTTGCCCACATTTTTTTTGCCTCCTGACAGAACCTGGTCCTGCCCTGAACCCCCTGCTCCCCAAATTACATACCCTCTTCTCTTGCAATCTGTGAGGAACAATCTCTCTTTACAATGGCAATCATCTGTTGGCCTTTCCCTACCTTAATAAAAACAAAATCTGTATTTTATAATGTGCGCATGGTAAAGATAATAACTTCTGATTAATAAAGTGCCCACTGTCAGACTATGAAGGCACCACCTCAGTCAAATATATTTAAAAGTGGAGCAATAAGATTAATAAACAGGACTTCTGGCCAAGATGGAGACATAGGTAGACATGCTTTGCCTCCTTGCACAATCACAAGAAGATTCACAATAACCTCAAAAAAATAAAATAAAATAAAATAACATCCAGAACTACCAGAAAATTGAACTGTATGAAAGTCTGACAACCAAGGATTTAAAGAAGCCATATTCATTCAGATGGGTAGGAGGGGCAGAGATGCAGAACCCAACACAGAGGATGTGGTGTGACAGAGAGGTAGCAGCAACAAGGTGGTGGTCACCAGCATAAGGGGCGATTCCATATTCATGTGTGGTGAATAAAAATCAGGAGGTATACCTTGGGAGCAAGCAATCTAAGCCCCAGGCCAGACCACACAGCCCAGGGTTCCAGTGCCAGGGAAATTAAGCCTTATAACTCCTTACTGTAAAACAGTTGGGGGTTGGGGTGGCAGAAGAAACTACTGATCTCTCAGGAGAGTCCATTTCCAGGGTACGCAGGGGCCTAAAATGTACACAAACCCACCCACTCTGGGGACTACCACCAGAGCAACAACTAGAAGAGTGTCAGTCCCATACAGGAAGGGAGAAGTGACTGAAAGTGGAACAAGTGTTGAACAAGCCACTAGTGGCCAGGCAGAGACATTGTCCCCTCTTCGACCCCTCCTCCACATACAGAGCCACAAAGCAGTGAAGGGGGTTGCCCCACCCTGGTGAATAGCTAAGGTTCCAGCCACACACAGCTTAACAGGTGCACTAAGACAAGGAATCAAAGCAGCTCTACCTAGCACACAGAAATAAACACAGGGAGGCTGCCAAATTGAGGAGACAAAAAATATGGCCCAAATGAAAGAACAGGACAAAACCCCAGGGGGGAAAAAAACTAAGGGAAACAGAGGTAGCCAACCTATCAGATGAAGAGTTCAAAACACTGGTGATAAGAATGCTCAGAGAACTCACTGAATACAGCAAATGCATAAGGGAAGAAATGAAGCCTACACTAAGTGAAATAAAGAAAAATCCACAGGAATCCAACAGCGAGGGGAAATAAGCTGGGGTTCAAATCAGTGATTTGGAACATAAGGAAGAAATAAACATTTAATCAGAACAGAATGAAGAAACAACAATTCAAAATAAACTATGCAAAAATAAGAAAATTCTGGGACAAATCCAAAAGTGCCAAAATCTGACTCATAGAGGTGCCAGAAGAAGAAGAGGAAGAGTAAGAAATAGGAAAATTTCTAAAAAAAAAAAAAAAAAAAGAAAGAAAGAAAGAAAGAAAGAAAGAAAACTTCTCTAATTTGGCAAAGGAAATAGACATACAAGTCCAGGAAGCACAGAGTCCCAAACAAGTTAGAGCCAAAGAGGACCACACCAAGACACATCATAATTAAAATGCCAAAATTAAATATAAAGAGAGAATCTTAAAAGAAGCAGGAGGAAAGCAGAGAGTTACCTACAAAGGAATTCTCATAAGACTGTCAGCTGATTTCTCAAAAGAAACTTTGCAGACAAGAAGGGACTGGCAAGAAGTATTCAAAGCAATGAAAAGCAAGGACCTGCAATGAAGATTCCTCTATCCAGCAAAGCTATCATTTAGAATGGAAGGGCAGATAAAGTGCTTCCCAGATGAGATAAAGCTAAAGGAATTCATCATCATCAAGCCATTATTATATGAAATATTAAAGGGATTCATTTAGGAAAAAGAAGATCAAAACTATGAACAGTAAAATGACAACAAACTCACAACTATCAATTGAATCTAAAAAACAAAAACAAACTAAGCAAATAACTAGAACAGGAACAGAATCATTGGTATGGAGATCATTTGGAGGGTTATCAGCTGGGAGAGGGAAGAGTGAAAATGGGGAAAAGGTGCAGAGATTAAGAAGCAAAATTGGTAGGTACAAAATAGGGGGATGTTAAGAATAGTATAGGAAATGGAGAAGCCAAAGAACTTATATGAACGACCCACGGACATGAACTAAGGAGGGAATTGCTGGAGGGAATGGAGGTACTGGGCAGAGGTGGGCAAAGAAAGAAACTGTGATAACTGTAATAGCAAAATCAATAAAATATACTTAAAAAAAGACTAATAAACAGCATTTTCCATTCTCCCTGGAAGACACCTGTCCTAAATGACTTATACCAAAATTTCAAGGAATAGAGAAAGATAAATCTGCTCACTCCATTTCATAAGGTTGTGTAAAATTGATGTCAAAACAGTAATAAGTAGACAACAAGATGTATAAAGTATAAGTCCATTTCGTTTGTAACCATTGTTTTTAAAACGTTTGAAATATTTTAGTTACCCATTACACTCAAGAGTTTTCAACCAAAATATGTATTGAATTGTATCTGTATTTTATATGTATTGAAAATAGCACATGTTATAATCTTTTGTTAATTCATGTGGCAAATTAGATTTACAGATTGCTAAGTTCTGGGATATATATTTATCAGAAAATGTTTGCAAAGATTCAAAAGAAGACATGTGTATAAAAGGGCATCACTTTATTATGTGTGTGTGGAATAACTATGATTTATAAGCAACATGTGTCCTTAACTATAATAATTGATAAGCAGGCAATGGTGGATACTTACAAGGGAAGAGTATACACTGGTGTGAAGACTGAACTTGACAAACACCTAACATCGTGGGTAGACCGCCAGTATGTAGGGGTGAATAATAAAACTAGAAAACAGAATGAAATGTGTAGCATAATTTAATAGATGTTAAATTGGTGATTTCCCGCAGACCTTTAAAAACACATTGTATTAGACACCTTTGAATTTCTCTTTGCTCAATTTCAATATTATGTTCTAATGGAAACTTGAGGTCCAACTGTAAGAGCAAAGTTGATTGGTGGCTGGTTTTGTGTCAATTTGGCTACGCCACAGCACTTGGTAGTTCAAACGCTGCTCTAGGCCTGGCAGAAAGGCATTTGTTGAGATGGTAAAGATCTGTGATCAGTGAAGGAGACTCTTCTCGATAGTGTCCGAGAGCATTGGGCAGTCATCTGAAAGGCCTGAGTGAGAAACTGATGTTTTCTTGGAAAAGAATTTCCGCTTCCCAACTATGGGCTCTGCTGCGGCCGGCCCCAGAGCTTCCAGCTGACTTGTCCTGCCTGGATCTCAGGGGACGTGCGCCCAGCCAGGGTCCACAGTGACACCAACCTCACAGCTGGTTCTTTGAAAAGAAATCTGTATGTTTCTTTCTCTGGTGGAACCCTGACTATACACCCTAAAAACCTTGACTGTCAAAGACAAAAATTAAAACTATGAACACAATGATCATTACTTTCAATACCGATAGTGAATTTGGTTTCAAGTGGCGCAATTCCCAAAAAAAAACAGTAGGCTCTTCGGGCTGTTTATTATGGATCAGCTATGATTTGGATATCTGTAGTAATGTGGTTTAATGTAGGAGCCTATATTCAGAGATTTTCCTCATTTTTTGAATATTCTCTCCATTCATATTTTGGGGTTTCATCTGCTGGCAAACACCCCACAGATGCAAGTGTGCAGTTAGTAGATGATCACTTGGGGTAGACAAATAATAAGCTCAGGTGGGAATAATAACTTGTCATTAACAACAAAACTCAATTATTATTCCCATCATGAACTTTCACAAGAAAGATTCAGTGGACTTTCGGTAACAATTACTCACTGGTTTGGGCATGCTTCCTTTTCAGATACGCTGAAAACCTTAGTTTTTTGTTTTCGTTTTCCTTATTTCAAAACATTCCATCAGATTTCAACAGAACAACTGCTTCTCTGCTGCCCTGGAGACGATCTCACCCACCGGCCAAAGGTTCACACTTCTGGAAGGTCAGTTCCACTGGAAGAACCTTTCAGTTACAGTAGAAGGGGGAGAAGGGGAAAAGTATCAGCCAATTTGTGGAAAGGCAGGTGAGTGAATCCTGTCAAACGGACGTACAAGTTTTGCAAAGGAATTTGGCTTCACAGCCGTCTCTCTCTTCGCCCTCTCACCTGCGTTTCTGGCCTGTGCGTCTGAATGTGTCTGTGGGCGGGAGGTGGGGGCGGGGGGGGCCTTGGCTGGGCTTCTCTAATGCTGCCTCCACCTGCTGCTGCTCCCTTGGGATCCTGGCAGAGGGCCTTTCCTTCTCTCAGTGCTGCCATCTCCTCGGCGGCCTTTGACCTCCTTTCTTTCATGGGACGAGGCAGCGACCCCCCTTGGAGGCACTCATGGCATCACTTTCTACTTCAGCCACTGAACTTTCAATTATTCTCTTTGAGACAAAAATGTGTTTGCCTTAAACATTTCAAACTCCGAAGCAAAATACTCTGAAGGCACATTCATTTCTGAATATACATGTTTACCATCTCTTGTTTAAACAGGTCTTGAAATTTGGGTAAAGGGAAACCTTAAACTTGGACAACAATTACAACAAGAACACAGATAAGATTTATTTTCTTCTCCAGATCACATAAATCATAAAGAGGGAAATTAAAGGCCCTTATTAGCTTTGTAGCCTTAGGCAAATAATTTAACTCTGCGAATCAATGATGAAATAAAAATAATATCTATCCTGCAGAGTAATCTAATGACTATGTACATGGTGGGTGTTCAATAAATTCTCTTTGATATTGTGAAATTGTCCGTGCATGCATACAAATTAAGCAATCACTGATAGAGGTGGAAAGATCAATGTGTGACTAATTGTATTCCACAGAGTCAGCAGCATATATTTGGAAGCATTTATTTTGTGATTTTGCCTATTAATTTTCTTCATTGAGTTGAAAGACACATAGAACTTCAAATGGCTTTTCATACTCTAACTGAGCCTCCTACCCAAATGGCGAGGAGATCTAGCCGGCAACAGGCTCAGGGTTTGGAGGCGAGATAAAGTGGAAGCACGGCTGGAGCCGTATCCTGCCCTGAGCTGCCCTCCACGCGCCTGCTGCCAGGGTGTGTCTGTATTACCTGCAGGCTGAGCTGGCCCTCACTCACCCTTTCCAAACCTGCCTCTGTGAGCCCCCGGGCTGGAGGTGTGACAAGGGGAGGACTTGTTAAAGGGGCACCACATCCCTCCATTCCAAGCCCTTCTGCTAACCCTCACCAGGGAAAGAGAAAGGAGCAAATAGGAGATGAAATGGGAATTGCAAATGAGTGAACTAAATTCAGTGATTTTAAAAAAATGACAGGGAGTTACAGAATCAGTTCTAGATGTCAACCAGGTGCTTGGGATGCAGCCAGGGAAGAACGGGCACAACAATTTGAAAATAATGATTGAAACAAAAATTAAAAGTTTCATGCTTGTATCCCCAAAGTAGTTGAGACACCACCATAAGCCAATTGGTTATATAATCATTATTACTATTTTAATAAATACTATGTAGTAATACAGTTAATGTTTAAATGCAGGATCCAAAATCACTAGCACAGTACAATTACATTTATATAAAATGAATAGGCTTAAGATAGAATGTTAGGTTAAAATATCTTAATATTCATAAAGAAGTTATGTTTGGAGGCTAGGATTTCTATGCTATTTTTTTCTTCATTATTCTCATATTCCATAAAGTGGTTATCTTGGTTTATATATTAAAATATAATTTTATAAATAGTAAGGGTAATTTAAACTCATTTAATCCTATCTCACACCTGAGTTTCCCGTAAAGGCTGTAAGATATTTATTCTCGCCTTCTTACTCCAGTTCTTTATCTTGCTCTCTCTGTTTCCCCATGTCTCATCTCCCAGTCAGCCCTGGCTTTTACCTGTAAAAATATTTGGAACCTGTTCTTCCTCAGGTAAGAATCTTTCTCTCCTGAAATTCATCTCCCACACAGTCACAGGAGTGATCATTTTAAAACCCGAACGCATCATCCCCACTGCGAGGGCTTTTCCTCGTCCTCGGGACGTCTGTGTCGCCTTCCCAAGGCAGCCATCCGTCTTCTACATCTGTGGTCTTTCTTATTTATTTTCTCTCCGCTAAAACACATTTAAGTAGCTGTGAAAGTTTGTTAGTTTCATAAATTCTTCTCCAATTATTACGGTGAGGTCTTCTTGCTCATCCTCATGATTTCTTGTAGCATTTTTCCCTACGCATTCACTTTGCCATTTAATTCTTTCCCCATTGATGAACGGCAGTGTGTGTCCTGTATTTTCAACTATAATGTGGAATGAATGAGGCAGGGTGGGTGCAGCCCACCATCAACCCAGTCGTGTGTTTATACAACAAACATGCTTGTTTCACCTTTAAGAAACTGTGTATTTGTGTGCCCACTACAACTCAGGCTTTCAGGATACAAAGATGTTTATCTCATGGAAAGAAACAAATGGATAGCACCTTAATATGACTCCTCCCCCAAAAATCCTGCAACAGGGGATTGCACTCAAGTAGCTTATATTGGGAAGTAATTCCAAAGGATGAAAAGGACTGGGAAGCATGAATCAGAGAAAGGCTGAAGGCCAGCCGCAGGCCAAATGCTGATTGCTATCAATGTCCAGGCCAGAATCGTCCTGGGAATCATTCACCTTTACCATTGGATCAGGGTGTAGTAATGCATTACCCCTTCCCCACTGGCCAAAAGTCTCCTTATCCTTCCTGGTTTGTCCAAGCTCAGAAGGATGACAAGATCCCTGTCGGGGTGGCAGCAAATTCTCGAGGCAAAACGCCAGGAATGTGGGACACGGCTGAGCACCATACTTTATAAAGTAAGAAGGCGGGTGAGAGAAGGTGAGGTGGGACACAAGCAACGTCTCACGGGGGCTGTAACAGCAGCACCTCTGGTTTCAGTGGGTGAAGAAATGAGGATGTCCAGTGGCCCCAGAGAGGAGGGACAGGGAAAGGGCGATCGCCGAGGTGCACACGACGCTGGCTTCGCCTCGTGATTTAGCGCAGCACCGAATGATGCCGGCAGTGTCGGCGAACACGAAGGAGACATTTTCCTGTTTCCCTTCCTCAGCATCTTACTTACAGGAATAATTTCATTCTGGCTCCACGTAATGAGCTTTATGACCCTGGGCAAGTGCATAACTTGGCTGCGCTCCACTTTCTTCATTAATAAAATGAGTTGATCACTGAGTTCCATTCTGGCTCCAACACTGTGGTTTTCTGAGTCTATGTCCACGTATACACTACAGCCTCAGGTCCGTCCCAGAAGCATGCACATCTGCATTACCACGCGCGGCTTTCCTGCTAGGTGCTCTGCTAGAATGTCTCCGGTGCTGCAGGACCCCGCTGAGCTTCATTTGGTCTCCCAGGGACTGTATGCTGCTTAGATATGTAAATTGCTTTGGAATTTCCTAGATGTTTATAGGAAGAAAAGTCTATAAAGAATGCAGCTGTGAAAAAAATAGTTTTCATTGGTTACATGAAAATCTCAGCACATATGCCTTTGGAAATGGTGACTCATACCTGCACTCTAAATGATAAATTCCAGTGTTCCAACAAAATTTCAGAAACCCTGAACTCCTTCCCGTTGCCTCTGGGCTACACTGACCTGAGGACTGACTGCTTCTCCGTCACCTGCGTGCTCCAGTGGCTCTGTACTCGCTCCTCCAGGACATTGCCCGGCTCTGGTGCGGCCACGGGTCCTGCCACCTGTGCTCCTGCCAGGTGTCCCCACCCTCACCTCTCAGCACAGGCCACACCCCCGGAGAAGCCTGTCCTGGCCATCAGCATACATCTGCACCAGTCACTCTGTCACTTTGTTTTATTTTTATTTTCTGAATCACCTTCACATTTTTTTCTTCTTTATGTAGTTTATATTTAGCTATGTATTTAATTTCTGTTCCTAGTAAAAAGTAAGCTTCGTTCTTCCCTGAATCCCCAGTTCTTAGGAGAATATCTGAACAATAATAAATTCACAATAAATATTTGTTAGCCAAATAAATGGTCACTGAACTTGAAATTAGAATTCTTGTTTATGTTCTGTTTCTAACATGAGGTTATATAATTTGAGAATAATATCTGTCCTCTCTACCTTATAGGTTATTGCTTATGTTTAGATTTTAGTCTAGTCATCTGAGACGTTTCCTTCATGAATATTCTAGAATAATGTATTTGTTTATTCATCTATGTTTTATGGTTATATTTTGAATTCTTGATTCATCACATATTATCTGTGAAAACTTATGCAAGTTGTTCAACTTCCTATGCCTCAGTTTCCTTATCTAGAATACCATGGTAACAGCAGTGCCTACTTCAGAGAGTACTCAGAAAGTGCCTGTTATATACTAACCACTATACAGCTGTCAGAGAAGGAAAACTCTGACTCCAAAAAACCTCCGCTGCCTTGCGGCATACCTCTTCAGGGGAAAGGCTAAGGGAGTAAACCCCGACAGAAAATCCGGAGCCGGAGTCCCTAAGGCGGTTTGACGTTGTAGTCAACACCGGCAACTCCTGCGGCGCACCTGAAGCCAAGCTGTATTGACTCCGTCTTTCCCTTGGATCCTTCAGCTGCGAAGAGAGGGGGGGTCTGCTGCATGGGCAACAGCAGACCCTCCATATCACCCTGCCCAGGCTGTGTAGCTTCAGCTTCACTGGAGAGGACACTCCAGATGTCGATTCAACACGGGAGGAGACAGATACCGTGTCACTCCCGAGTCGGACTGCACAGCCATTCTCGGCGGTGCAGATAGACTCTTGAGAAGCTACACCATCGTCTCTTGAGAGGGACGGCTGCCGATACAGCTGTTAGCTACAAATGTTTCATTTGTATACACTTCCTTCCCTGCTAATGCCTCTGGTGAAGCCTGAAGGCGCTCCACGGCAGCATTCACTTGCTGGGTCTCCACGAAGCCTCTCCTCTTATCCCATTGCCTTTTCTTCTCCAACCACAGTCCCCACAACATTAATAATTTCTTACATTCTGTTCACTTAGTAAACACTTCACTATATACTGATGGACCTTCTAATACCTTCCTAGTGCCACTTTATATTTGGATAATTTTTTTTTGTTTACAGATAAATTGAATTAATTCTCACTGTATCAATTTATTTAAAACATGTACTTGAAACATTTGATTAAAACAGTCCTATTTGTAAGAATCATTGGTCTTTATGAATAGAGGGGAAATAGCACATCTGTTTTTTTTTTTCAACTCAATTCTTTTCATTTCAAGAAAAATTTTAAAAAGCTTAATTTCATTGTGTCATAATTCACTTATTATAATTAAAATATCTTTAGAGGAAGAAGTTACTGAATTTAATAAAATATATGTATACTCAATCTCAACTAGATGTACACCTGCTTTTTTTTTTCAGAAGATTTTTAACTTTAAAAGTACAACAAATTTATTACCTTCCAGGATAGTCCTAGAAAGTTAAAATAGTTTATACCCACAAATGAAGTGCTGAGCTTAATATTTCACACAAACTATAGTTTACATCTATTTTCCAGTCACAATCAATCTCATTCTTATGTGCTCCATTTTCTAATAGCAGAAATAACTCCAAAGACAGGCTTCCAATTACACTTAGGGTTGAACAAACACAAACCCTTTATTTATTTCTAGTCATTTATCTCTGTTTCCTGAAAACTCTGATTTAAATCTGTGTAACTCACCCATGTCCCCAGGCCACACTTGCAGGGACATCCATCTGCTGACAAGCGGGGCCACAGATGGGAGCTGTGTCCTGGTCATAATGATCTCTGCATTCCCTTTATTTACTCTCCTTCCTTCTGTGAAAAATCAAAGGAGGAATGTCCATTTTTCAAGGTCAATGCCGTCCCTACATGGTCTGGGACCAGGGATGGTGGTTACTGACTTTCTCTGGGTCTCTTTTTTTCTCTGTTGCAAACTGGAGGTGGTTAAGTACTGCCTGGCAGGGCGATGATTATGAACATTAAACAACCAGCTGAGGTGGCCTCTGCTCCTTTTTCTCTCTTATACTCTGAACTCGACTCCCCAAGACCACGATTTTCCTGGTCTCAGCTGCTCACTGAGGGGTGACTCCTTGTCCTCCATTTCTCTCTAACATCTTCAGTCTCACTTGCTTACTTTTATCTTGTCTTTATCACCTCCTGGACCCTATCCTTTCTCTTGCTCTGTCTTCTCATAGCCTCGTTGCTCAAAAATGTCCTCCCATCTCCATTTCCTCAGTTTCCCCAGCAACTGTTCCACCACTGGAAGAGACTCCAGTTCTGACCATGTCACAGAAGCTCTGTCTGCAAGACCGGCCCTGGTGGCTGCCCATTTCACCGTCCCCTTGATGAATCAGTCTACCCTCCCGCACGCTTGAAAGTCTTACTTTCCAGGACTTTGATCACAAGATTACTGTTTTCTCCTGCTAACCAGGTGAGTCTCCTTTGCCTCTTTCATTGGCCAGCCTAGTTCTCGCTCCTCTTGCTCATAAGAAGGTCTTAGACCTTGGTCTCACATGCACGCTCTCTGCTCTAACAGAGAAGTACTGTAAGTCCCCACAATGTGAATAATATCCACTCTGCTGCTGTCCCCCAAACCAAACTCCCCAGCCAAGCATATCAACTGGTTACCATGCATTTCAGCCTGAATAACCTGCATGGCCCTCACATGCGCACCTGGCATCATCTTCTCTCATACGCCCTCCAGCCTGCAGATAATGCTTTTCTGTGTGTTGCTTCATAGAATGAAGAGCCCTCACACATCCAAACAGGAGGCAAATCCAACATTTGAGACTCCCTTCTGTTCCTTATCAACCTTGTGCAAATGTCCAAATCGCCAAGTTCACCTCATAAACATCATTCCATTGGCCCTTTGCACCTCCGTCCACTCCTGAAATGTAGGGCCTCTGTTTTTTTCACCTGCACTTGTGTCGTCTTCCCCAATTGGGCTCCTCAGTCATTAATTTCTCCCTTTTATTGATCAGGGTCCAAAATGCTGCCAAAGTTGTTAACATTCTGAAATTAAAACTTTCAAAACATACTTTATGAACCGCAATAACTCTAACTTCATCAATGGCATACTGTGCACCTAATTACATCCCCAGAGGAAGAGGGCATCAAAATGGTTTGATGGAATCTGTATGTCCCCTGTGTGAAGCTCCAAGTTATGAACACTTCCAAGAACCTCAGCAACCTTCTAACACGCACGTGCGCACACCAAAGGAAGTGCTGGTTTTTAAAGAAAATTGCTTACCGGCAGTGGTGGAGAGCAAATCTTAAAATCGGACTAGGAAGCAAATTGGATTAAGCAGCAAGGAACGAAGACAGGGCTGGCAGATGTCTTGGTGGAAATGAGGTAAGACAGAAGACAGTAGAGAACACTCTTTAAAACACCGAAAGAACACAATTTCTACCAACGTGATATTCTAAATTGAATAAAAAGTAAAATTCAAAAGCAAAGGCAAAACAAAGACATTTTTTAAGACCATACCAAGTATTGATGAGGATTGGAGCACCTGAAACTTCTGGTGGGAACGCCAGGTGGTGCAATCACTTTGGGAAGCGGGCTGTTCCCTAATATTGCAAGTGAATGCTCGCAGTGTGGCCTAGGCACTCCTCTCCTAGACATTTGCCCAAGAGCAAGGAACAAACATGGTGACATGCTTGTGCGTGTATGGTTAAAACAGCTTTGCAGCAGCTCAAAACTGGAAACAAACCATACAACTCTACATAATAGAATCAATAAACAAATTGCAGTGTATGCATAGAGTGAATGACAATGAACTATGGATATATTCAAAACTATGGATGAATTTTAACCTAATACTATTGAAAAAAAAGAAGCCAGGTTTAAAAAAAAAAAAACTATAAGTTTGTGAATCCATCTATAAAATATTATAAGTATTGCAAATAAGTCTACAGAGACCTAAGCAAATGTGTAGCTGGAAGGGGCCATGGGCATTGCAGGAGGGCATGACTGCAAAGGGCATCAGGAACCAGCTGGTGATGATGGATGTGTTCATTATCTTTATCGAAGGGATGTTCTGTCAGTGTCTACCGAAGTCAAAATATATCAGTTTAATCTGTTATTTTTAAAAATTCAATGTCAAGTTCTTCAGCATATTATGAAAGGTGCTACCTTTGTGCAGAGTCTTAACTTCTAGTTCCCAGGTATGTACATTCTGCCCCCAATGTGAGAGTAGTAGAGTTCACACAAATCTGACACATACTTGCATCACTACCCACAAAGAGCCCTGTCACATCATATCTGGACTTTCTTCCCAGAGCAGAATTTATCCCTTAGCTGGAAAAGATCTAAATATCCTTCAAGGTACAATTTGAATGCCCTTAACACAACAGTACAAAACAACAAACAAGAAACAATACTTATTGGGTATGTCATATGCATTTTAACAATGTTGAGTGCCAAAATATTAATGTCAAACACCAGTGGAAGTCCAGCCAGTGAATAACCACATCTCAAGTGTTCTTTATTCTGGACTTTGTAAAGGCAAAAAAAATATTAGTTGAGAATGATTAATCTAACACTAGGAATGAATGGTAATGGGGAATTATTAAAAATTAGAGTAGACATAATATATGGGTAATAGTAGCTAAATTTTATTAAGTGATTGGCATATCCAAACACTACAGATATATAGTATTTCATTTGAGGCAGAAAAATTATATTGCTTACTACATATTTTTATTACTTGCATTATAAAAATAGATAAATGAAGATTTAAAGAGTTAATTTAGCTTTCCAAAAGTCTCAAAACCAGTGAATTGGAAAGCTGGAATTGTAATCCAAATAGTCCAAATTCACACGTCCTTTATTCTCAGCATACTGCAATTTGTGTATATGATGAACTACAACTAGCACACACTGTCTTCTGATACACATTTCCAAAGCCACTTTACTTAGAAACTGGTGAAACATTTATCCAGGTGCAATTAAGTAAAATGTGTCTATTTGTATTTTATTGGTCCTGTTAATTTCACAGAAATTAACTTTCCAGAAAGTATCCAGCCACGTAATACAAAAAATAAAGAGATTTATTGAAGAAGATACAAGAAACATTGTACATAGGACAATGACTGCTCAGTCCCCTTCAAAGCAGGCACCTTGAGACCTCACACAGTTCTCCCAATCGCCCTCAGCTGCACTGTCGTATTTCCTGAATCACATTGATGGTCTGAAATCTCTTCCCTCTCAAAGGTGATTTTAGTTTTGGGAAACGCTGAAAGTCACAGGGCACCAATTCTGGGCTGTAGCAGGCTGAGTCACCTGGGGGATTTGATGTTTCACCAAAAACCTCTGCATAAGACATGATGCATGAACAGTGTGTTGTTGTGATGAAGCTGCCAATCACCAGTTGCCCATAACTGTGGCCGTTTTTATTGTAGTGCATCTCTCAACCAACAAAGAACATTGAGGTGGTACTCCTTTTTAACTATTGGGCTGGAGGGGCATATTCATGATAGAAAATATCTTTCCAATCAAAAAAACACAGTTTACACGTTTTTGATCTTGCTGCAACTTTGCCGCACCTTCTTCAGGTGTGGAGGATGAGGTGACTTCAATTGGGATGACTGGGCCTTTGTTTCTGGATCATAGGCATAGACCCACGATTCATCTCTGGTTATGACCTTCTCGAGGAAACCTGGTTCGTTGGTAGCGGTTTGAATCAAGTCATTAGCAACGGCAGCATGATGTTGCGTCTGCTCTGGTAGCAGAAGCTGTGAAACGAATTTTGCCACAACACATTTCATGCCAAGATCCTGCATCAAAATCTCAGACACAGTAGTTTTTGGAATCCCCAGATCAGCTTCCTTCTAGTTCTCACAGTCAGTCGTTAACCTTTGTTGATCGTCGTCGGCGGCGGCAGCCGTCCGTCTCGAGAGACGATGGTGTAGCTTCTTAAGAGTCTATCTGCACCGCCGAGAATGGCTGTGCAGTCCGACTCGGGAGTGACACGGTATCTGTCTCCTCCCGTGTTGAATCGACATCTTGCGATGACGCTGAAGCTACAGAGCCTGGGCAGGGTAATATGGAGGGTCTGCTGTTGCCCATGCAGCAGACCCCCCCTCTCTTCGCAGCTGAAGGGTCCAAGGGAAAGACGGAGTCGATACAGCTTGGCTTCAGGTGCGCCGCAGGAGTTGCCGGTGTTGACTACAACGTCAAACCGCCTTAGGGACTCCGGCTCTGGATTTTCTGTCAGGGTTTACTCCCTTAGCCTTTCCCCTGAAGAGGTATGCCGCAAGGCAGTGGAGGTTTTTTGGAGTCAGAGTTTTCCTTCTCTGATGTACCCTGACTGGAAGATCGAACCAGCGACACTTAGCTCGCAGGCCGACGCTCAATCCACTGTTGATCGTAGCCTGTACATATTCTCAGGTGTTCTGCTTGTTGCAGGCCTTCCAGAATGTGGATCACTTTCAACAGATTCTCAACCATCTTTGAAGCATTTGTGCCATATTTTTGCTTGTGTTGCACTCATAGCACAGTCCTGGAAAGCCTTCTGAATCATCTGAATAGTTTCTGCAGAGGAATATTTAAGCTTAACACAAAATTCGATGCAGACTTTTTGCTCTGCCTGCTCAGTCATTTTGAATGTGACAGCCACACGGTACACATGCTTGCTCCGTGGCATCTACCACCCCACGGACTAGTACAGTGAAGTCATCATTGTTCACACATGCACATTCCAGTCTAGTCTCCTTGGCTGCCAGGTTACATCGATGTTCTACAAACCGTTCTTATATTAACAATGTTTGGACTTTTTCTAGACAGGCATAGTCATACATTCTACATTGTTCTAAGCTTTTTTCTTTTCCCTTATGAATAAGTGATAGTATAAACTCTTCTTAGCGTTTGAGTCAATAAACTAATTAAACAGAATTTTATATCTGTCTGCTCCAAGTCCACATCCTGAAACACATCCTTTTTCAACTGGACTCCCTTCTTCCCACATGCTCCTGTCTCTGGTTGACAGGTAGATGGGTGCCTAGGTCCATCAACGCTCTGTCTGCTGATGGCCCCCAAGATGGCCCCATATCGAGAGACTCCGTCTGCCTGTTAAGCATCCAGCAGCGTCCAAGACAGCGTTGGTAAGGGTGGGAGGTACTCCGTGGCCAGCGCGGAAGGTAACAGAAAAGGAACATCTTTCTAAGCTTCAGTAGGATAAGTCTCTTCCACCGAACGGAAATAATTTACTCTTGGTGACTTACCGCATAGTATTTTCAAATATTTGCCTTGGCACTTAACAGTTTTTCATATTAACACTTCCACGGTTAAGTCACACTTTTCCTGCCCTCTTCGCCGTCACCCTCTGCATGGCCCCACGCTGTACCTGGGCTGGATGGACCTCCGCTTGTCGGGCCTGCGCACCCGCCAGTTACTCCCAGGGACAGGCCAGGAGCCGTGGCGTTCGGACCATAAGGCCCATAGTGACCTCTGGGTTCTGACCTCATTTACAACCATCAGTCGGCAGCATGTGGCCCAGCGGACCCTTCCTTCCGTGGTCTGTGAGGTCACCGCGCTCTGAGGCCCTCGCTTGCTCGCGTGGCGCCGGCCCCTCTGTGTCCTTCTGGGCTAGGCGACCGCCCTGAAGGAAGCCTGCGGCACACGGCCCTGCTGCCCGCGGACTGGCCGTTGAACATTCCTACTCTGTTTGCTTTAATTCTTGTTTCCGATGTCAGCCCACCGCTGGGGCTGTAACAGCCTCCTGCACGCGGACAAGCCCGGCGCGCTGTCTCCAGCGCAGACCCCGCTGTGCGCACCCGCCTCTCCTGTCGCCTCCCCGCTGGCACGTCCGCCTGCACAGGAGCAGCTGCGCAAGGCCTCCGGCGAGTCTCCCGCAGCCCCCTCCTTCCCGGCCCCGCCGCCCGGGCTGAACCCCGTCATCACGGACCCCCGGCCTATCCACGGCCCCTTCGCACAGCTCCCGCCTCTCCCTTGGGTCTGCGTTCACACCCCGCGCCGCCGCCACCTCCCGGTGGTCCCCCAGCTGCTGCGCGCGCTCCCCTGAGCCTCCTCGCAGGACCGCAGCCGAATCCCGTCGCTCAAACCCACCGCGGCTTCGCGTCTCGCCCCGGGGACTGCGGCCCTGTGCCTGGACGCGGGGCTGGTCCGCGTCCGTCACCCCGCCCTCGGCCCTGGGCGCCTCCCTTCCCTGCTCTCCCTCACCCTCGGTGGCTCCTCTGCTGTTCAGAGGCCTGGCCAAAGCGCTCCGGGCCCTCTGCTCCTTGGCCTAGAACACTGTCCCCCAGATGTGCGTGGGTCATGGGTCACTTCTCGGCCTTCACGCAAGAGTCATCTTCCGCAAGGCCTTTCTGACCCCGCCCCCCCTGCCCCCGGAAAGCAAAGCGAGATTTCCCCCACTCCCCTCCCCCACCTGGTCTCCCCTCACCTCATTTCTCCTGATCACACATCTCTCGGCTCAGGAGGGTCTGGACTTGAGTCAGGAGATCCCCTCTGGGCTCTGCCACCCCGGGGTGTGGGAGGGGGTGCAAAGCCAGGCTGCAGCGCCCTGCCTGCAGGTGCACTGCGGGGTGCCCGGGGGGCGGGGGGACCATGTGGGCGGAAAAGGAGCCTGAGCCTCGTTTCTGCTGCAGCTAAGTTAGCGGACATTTACTGAAACGAAGGAAAGCTCGGGTGAATGAGAAAAGGGCGGTGAGGCCACGTGGAGAAGGGCAGGAGGAAATCCAGTGTCGTTCTCTTTTCTGGTCTCCACAGTGATTTAGGGACAAGGGCAGATGTTTGGACAGTTATGCTGGTCCTGTTTTAGCGCGAGCATTGGTTTCTCCTTTTCATTGTCAAGTTCCCTGACACCTGCTTTCTTTATGTTTGTCGATACTGTGGTCCACCTACTGGGGGGACGGTGTCGGCGCTCCCAGCCTTGGTCCCGATTTTATTTTGCTGTTTGAGCTACCATACCATGCTGAGTAGACACCTAGATTTAAACCTGCTAAATAAGTCAAAAAGAGCATGCCAGTTCTCTTCAGAAAACATCATATTTTGATTCACAGGGAATAAAAGTGAAAAACTGTTTAGATGTTGGTGGGCACAGAACTGTTATCTATTCGTGTGTTTTTCTTTTTACTTTTATACATAATTCCATTTTAGCCAAGTTCTGTCAGGAACATCTTTAAATACTTTCCCTCACTTTGCTGATTGGCATTTTACTAGGATAAAAGAGGGCGGGTTTGTCTGGGCCTGTTTTTTGTGGTTCATAGGCTCAGATTCTCCACGCAGCAGCCACTCTGTGTTGAGAGGCCTGTCGTATACTAACCTGTTTTTCTGTAACTTGGGTGGACGTCGCAATGTCTGTAAGTAGTTGTTCCCCAATTATTTATACTGTGAAGGCATTATAAAAGCACTAATGAAAACTAGTAGTCAATCAACTTGCACCTTCAAGGAACTAATGACCCATCGGAATGATCACATAGTCACACGCGGTTATAATGTTCAGATTCACAGAGCATTTACCTTAAAAACAGATGCTACTGTAACCCACACACAAGAGGGCATGAGACAGAGGTTGGCCTTCAACGTTCAGTGAGACAGCTTGTAGCTCCTTTCTGACCAGACGAAAATGATCAAGTTAGAAAACAGCCAGAAGGGAAAGAGCTAATTGAGTGTTTTCTACTAACATAGGAATTGGAAGACAATGGACGCTCACCAGAAGGGAGAAGTATGTAAATCACTGTCACTGCTGCCTGTGCACAAGGTCATTCACAGGCATTGCAGTTGAAATTGCAAACTGTAAAAAAGTGTAGCAGAGCTGACGAAATCTTCAAAGATGCTGAGTGTAGTTCTCATGATGGGGAAGATGAAGACCGTTGGTGCAAATACAACCAAGAGGCAGAGAAGGCCCTGCTGCTGGGACTGAGGAGGATTTTCTGGAGAAATAGACCTGAGGAATTGTGTCTCCTGACAGCCGCTGGTCATGTCTCTGTGGCTTGGATGACCCCACAGTCTGAGCGATCCACAGGGCACAGTCCCTTCTGGCTCCATTTTCTCTTAATAGTCTGAGGAGAGTCACTTGCTGACTGGCTGCAGCTGCCTTGGAAATAAGCAGCCGATACTAAACCCACGTGGCTTCTGGCCTTCCAGTCATCCTGAGCCCAGGATCTGGGGATTGAAGGATAGGCTCCATTCACTCTCAGATTATTCCGTGAGCATCCCCTGCCTGCTCTGCATCTCAGGGAACCATTTTCCATGCTTCTGTGTCTTCTCGCTTTGGGGTGTTTTCGTCCACAGGAAGTAAGACGAAAGGCAGGGGGAATCCCGTGTGCTGAGTATCACTACCAGTCAGCCTCCTGGCATCTCATCAGCAGCTTCAGCTCCCCTGCGTAGACCACCTTGTCACAACTCTCACTACAGAGTCAGTTTCATGTCCTCTGCTCTTGCCCGTGTTTCTGGCTCTTGAGCTCTGTGGATGCTGCCTCTTTTTGGTCCCCTAGTCCTAGGCTGACAGTGGCTTCATATGGCAGCCACAGTTGGGTTGCATTACTGTCTTATCAGGCCATTCTTCACCTGTATAACCAATTTCTGGTACTAAATTGTTTTGTTTGGAAGGGGCTGGTGCCAGTTCTGTTTTGCTCCTAGACACTGATGCACAGGTTTGCAGTCAAGTCAGATCTTTCAACCCCCTTCTTGGCTGGTGTTGCTAAGCTGTAGACGAGAACTATAT